>NC_142868.1:64455227-64758257 GCF_051225735.1 Oryctolagus cuniculus | reverse complement strand
CCTGCCATGTGCTACAGCATGGATGCATCTTGAGGACATTACATTTAGTGAAATAAGCTAGCCACAGAAAGACACTCTATGATTCTGCTTATATGGACTGTCCTGAGTGGTCACACTCCTGGAAACAGCACAGTGGTTACCATGGCTCGCGTGAGGGAGGCATGGGGAGCAGCTATTTGGTCTGTATGGAGTTTCAGGTTTTATTTCTGCACAACGATGTGAATACACCTAGAGGTACTGAACTTAAAAATGGTTACGATGATATATTTTGGGTACTTAATACCACAATTTAAAAATACGTATTGTGACTCATAGCCCTGCAGAAAATCCCTGCTGTCAAGATGAAGAAATATGGCTCTGTCAGAAACAACGACTTAATCCAGAGATCACTGAGTCATCTGCATCTGACTGTCCACAGAAGGTTTCTGAGTGAGGCCCTTCTACTGAAACAAGCTCACCAATGATTTGGATAAAGACGGAAAAACCAATGTTACCAAAGCATGCAGGTTACACAGAACTTTGGGGGAAGATTTAAATATCATGTTATGTTACACCATCAGAATGTTAAAATATCTTTTAATAAATGCACAGCTTTACAAAGCTTGTCATGCAAAATCTGAGTAGTCAACTGGCTCATCTCATGGTTCCACTCCTCAGACAAAACCAGTCTTGATTCTTTGCTCTGGTTCATACTCCTTGTATTGGAGTAACATTCTTGTAATGTCTTCCAGTTTGAGGTACTCTGCCGAATTTGAGCTTGGAAGAAGCCTTCCTTACCTGCAGCTACTTTCCCTGTTCCACTTTCTGTCCATTCCACACACAGTTGCTGGAGTTATTGTCCCAAAGGATATCTCAGATAATCTGATACTGATCTTCTTACTGGTAGTCATTAATGTATTTTCTGCTGCCTCCTCTCACAGACTCTGTGAGCTGGTCATATTTATCTTTCCACCACTTAAATCATGTCCTGAGTTTTCTTGCTTCTGTGTCTTTGTTCTTTCAATCCATCCAAAGCTCTGGCTGATGAAATCTCACTAATATCTAAGTCAGGTTCAAATGACATTTCTGTTATGTAGACTTTCTGGAATTAATAACTATTCTGCACTTCCACAGTACTTTGTATTATTTTACTTAAAACATCTCATATTTGAATTTCTTCCACAACCTAGGGTATAAGGAGTGGAGGTTGTTCAAAAAATAGAAATTTTTTTTTTTTTGCAGTTAGGGGGTAAAAATAGGTTCTTTGATGGCAGAGAGAAAGATGAGGTTGGGAGGAAAGGGAATAAATGTACAGAATTTCAGCTGTGGGAAATGAGAGAAAATAAAGGCAAAATTTAATATATAACTAAGAGTTTTCAATGTTTTGATTAGAGTTGATCTTGGAAGCCTGGATCTCCAGCTGAACTGATTTCAGTGAACTTTCAGTGATAAAGAGAAAAACTTAGACTCTTAACAGTTTGAAGGAGCCTTAGATGGCCCCTCATATAATAGCTCCCTTTTTTTCCAGGGCAGGAACACACAGATTTTTGAGATGAGTCCTAAATAGTCAACACTTCTTTTAAATAAGTTGTAACATCTGACATTGGTCATTGACAAAATTAGTGAGTATTTTTTTAATATTATCATCCAAGTTGGGGCTGGTGCTATGGCACCATGGGTTATCGCCCAGGCCTGAAGCGCCAGTATCCCATATTGGGCGCTGGTTCAAGACCCAGCTGCTCCACTTCCGATCCAACTCTCTGCTATGGCCTGGGAAAGCAGTAAAAGATGGCTCAAGTCCTTGGCCCCCTGCACCCATGTGGGAGACCCGGAAGAAGCTCCCGGCTCCACGCTTTGGATCAGTGCAGCTCTGGCTGTTGCAGCCATCTTGGGAGTGAACCAGCAAATGGAAGACATCTCTTTCTCTCTGTATCTCCTTCTCTAACTTTCAAATAAATAAATAAATCTTTAAAAATATATCATCCAAGTCAATGATTAAACATTTATGCTATCAGCTCTGGGAGCGGTACACACAGGTGTTCAGTTGCTGACTCCTCCTGAACCCTGCCACTTCCAGCCAAGTACTTCCAGATTCTGCTTTCTCAGGTGTCCTACACTGTTCTTGGACTGTTACTAATTTTAAGATGTTGAAAATTAAAACTTTTGAAATATATTTTAAAAGCATTCATTCTGTAACCTTTTGGTTTTCCATAGATCTTTCTAATAAATGTTAAGAAATAAACCTCATTTCAAAGAATTCCGAGACAATACTGCTGTAAAGATGCAAGTAAAACCGCTGAAGGAACTTTCGTTCAGATTCGAAGACCATTCAGGCAAGAGGAACTAGAGCACCTGTGTCTTTTACTTTGCAAGGCTGATGGAGAGGAAGGTGATCCATAGTATTAGAGTTATTTCACTCCCTCTCCATAAAATTGGGAGACTTGCCACTGTTTTTGACCAGTAGATGTTGGGTCGACATTAAGTGTGGAACACTTGAAACTGAAAACGTGTAATTAAAGAAAATTATATACAACCAAGTAGTGAATTCGGCGCCATTTTTTAGTTCTGTGTTGAGGAAAAAAAGGTGCCAAACTTGGATCTTGTCTCTGGGGACCATGCCACTGAAGTTGTTACCACAGCTACTATTATTTCTACTGGCATGCCTGAGTTCTCAGACGCTGCCAAGTATGGCTGGGAAGGCGGGGTGGTGACAGCTGGTGACAGCGTCCAGCAATCTGCCAGAACCTTGGAGCAAATTACAGGAGATGTTGTGAAGGGAACGCAGAAGCAAGCACCCTTGCCATCAGTAACCTGAATGCAGCTTGTGCCACCAGAATCCTGAAGGGAACGCTCTGAGCTTCTGGCAGCATGCAGCACAGTTCTTAGCAGGCATGCCATTATTGGCTAAATGCTGCTTAATATTACAAGGGCAAATGAACCCCCTCACAAAGACAGAAGTACGAGATACTATGGGAACCAGGGCCTGGTAAGAAGAACTGACTTTAAAAATATAAACCTGAAAACATCTGCAATTGCATTTTGCTTATCCTCCAGAACCTGGAGTGTTCACCTAAGCAAGCGGAGGTCTGCAGTTTCCTCTGCTTATCATATCCCCCAGGATCCATCACGGTATTCTTTCCCCCAAATAGTCTTTTTTGAGAAAGATTCATGAAGAACATGCTATCAAAAGTTGCAGGAAAACAAAGATCAGAATGGGCATTTTTTCAAGTCAAGGGTTCTGCTTTTATCTCAAGTCATCTGTGGCATCCCTTGCAGATCGCTTTTTCTATTAAGAGACCTGAGCGCCATCTGGGTTCGGCTCTAGTGAGCCATGGAACTTTGGGAAATCTCTGGGCCTTCCTGAAGCTCAGCAACAGGATCTCTACCCCCTCTTCCACATCTATAACATCTATGTCAATATATTTTAAAGCATAAATATTTAGGTTAAATCACTGAGCACTGAAAATCATGTCTGGCATCAGTAAGATAGCAACATATTAGAAGACCAATGTTGTTATTCCTTTGTTTCATTTAAAAAAACTTTTGCATAGGATCATACTATCTTTTAATACATATGATTCCTTGGGTCGCTTGGGTTTTGAAAGCAGTTTTTGTCATTTTATGTTTCAATTTTATGAATATATAAATAAATGTGATGCACATGTGGCATGATTAGATTTTATAGGAAAAAATTTAAAAATGCTCTTAAATACAGAGCAATGATTTGATTTGATACTCGCTTCCAGAGTGCAACCAAATTCTCAATGTAAAATGAAAGTATCTCATGTAAAGACTGCAGTTTGTAACTTGGACCCCTACTGGTCTAAACTGTCATTAGGAATACATAGTTTTCCATAAATTAGCTTTTGTTTTGGATTTCCTGCTGTGTTCATATACATATTGAATGAATGTGTTAGGCAATATTTTGGCATTATAATTCATTATTACTTGTTATTAACTTTTAAGGGTAATGTTATTTCAACAATCTGTACCTTGCTGACCCAAATATGGTTAAGTTAAAATGCATATTTCTTTTGAAAGTTTTCATATTAATATGGATTCTACTGTCATTAAGACAAAGAGCATTATGCTTTGATAACTATAGGACCTTTTGATATCCAAAGGAACTAACACTTGACACAAGACACCATTCTGAAACAAAAGTACTACAGAGTTTTCTGAGGGGAGAGACCAGGTAAAGAACGGCTGTCAATATGCTATATTTTGATGCTGTTTTTCCTTTCCACCCTTTTTTTCTCCCCAAATAATATCAATAATATCATTAACAGGAATGGGTTTGTTTCTGCCAGAATATGTGACTCATATTCTTTTATAAATGTTAATATTTAAAACATTTGACTTTTAAGTTTCATTGCATGTTTTTCTTTTATTATCCCAGCAGATGCGGGGTAAGACATCTATGGATGCAGCTTAGGAAACAGTAATTCCAGCTGTTCCACTGACAGCCAGCGCTGAAGCTGACAACGGCTTGCAAAAATCAAGCTGTTGTTTCTGAGGAAATTCAGTTAGGATGTCGCAAGCGTGCTGCTTTCCTAATGTTTCATTAGTTTTCTCTTGTCTCTGTAGTTTGTTCTCCAAATAAGGAAGCATTCCCTCCAATCTACTGGAAAGGAGGATGCCTTAACCATCACCGCCAGTCATTACCATTAGCTAGAGAATCTTCAAGGTGACAGCTATCAACATCAAAGAACATAGGAAGAGGAATTATTTCATGAACACTCACAATGCAGAATGAAGTCATTTATATGATTTGTATACTATTCTGTGCATGCCAAAATGCCAAGTCTGCTATGAGAGATACATGCACAGGATTCATTAGTGGCAGATAGCTGAGGCTTTGCCAGTGAAAGCCTGTGGATGTGGCTTATTATTCAGACTTGTAGCACTGAATCAGTTTTCATGTGGCTTCCTTAGGCTTAGGAACTAACTACACACTACCTTTTTTTCCTTTTGTCATTTGACAGGCAAAGAGACAGTGAGAGAGAAAGATGCAGAGAGAGATAAGTCTCTTTCATCAGCTAGTTCACTCTCCTAATGCCTCTAACAGCCACCACCAGGCTTAAGCTAGGAGTTTGGAACTCCTTCTGGATCTCCCACATGGGTGACCGGGGTATAACTTCTCGAGACATCACCTCCTGCCTCCCAAGATGCTCATGAGCAGGAAGCTAGATTGGAAGTGTAGTAGCCAGGACTCAAACCAGGCACTCTGAAAACGGGATGCGGCCATCCCAAGGGGCAACGTACACCGTTCAGCAAATGCCTGCCCTATATACTATTTTTATGTAATAAATGTTTTTGTATGCTAGTGACCTGCTTAAGCACATTGTTTTTCTTGTTTTGGCTTTCTAAAGAAAGTAGCAGAACACAGGACCTGAAAAACTATTCCTTGAAATCCTGATACTTTAATCCCTATTTAAAAAAAGATTCAACCAATCACATCATGGAAATTTTTAGATGAACGTGAGTATATCAAAACATGGCAAAACTCAGAAAAAACAGACCCTTCACAATAGTGCAGTCTTCCTGTAGGAGATAATATGTGAGAGTATATGACTTGTGAGGGTTTGTGTGTGTGTGTGTGTGTCTGTGGTATGTGCCTGTGGTTGTCAAGTGGAAACTTTTAACAAAATCAATGACCAAGGACTTGCTCACCCTGTTCTTGCTTCTGCGTTGCGTGGTCTCAGTTTCCTTTCCTAAAAATAAATGGCCCACTTTCCCACTTTAAACATCCACTGCTTCTCTAGATGTGATTCTTTTCTAAGATCAGAAAGGATTTTTTTGAAGAAGTAAAAAGCATCTAAAAATACTATTACCCTAAAAATAGACAACAATGATAAAATTTGTGATTACTTGAATGGCTACAATAATTTGCTTGGGTTTATTTTATAAATTCTATGTAACTCATATAGGCTCAGTAACTACACCATGCAGTTAGTTTGTTAAAACAAGAAATGTAGTTAAATGAAAAGATTAAGGATCTAGAATGAGACTAAGAAACCCAAGGGGAAAGACCTACAGGGTTTTCAGACTGCTTGGCAGTGATCCCACCACATTTTATTAAAGTGTGATCACTTCTATGATATAATTTGAGACTCCTATAATGTTATTCTATAAATAAGTGCATGTACCTATTTAATTTTTTCTGTGCAATGACTGAGTTAAAAAATTCAATATGTTTTAATTTTAAAAGAAAATTTTATAACATTATCTTAAAGGAAAATCAGTATCTCTGATACAAACAGAAGACAACAGTAAGAACAAATGGAGTGAAACATAAGCTAAGTTATTAAAAGAAGGTTCAAACTGTTGTCAGGAAAATTATTCTTTTTTGAGAAAGAAGTTTTAGTAGGCTGGTGTCAGAAGCATTCTACTATCTACTGAGACTTTCCTCATGGCATAACCAGATATAACAGAGGAGGATTCATTTTTTTTTTTTTTTTTTTTGACAGGCAGAGTGGACAGTGAGAGAGAGAGACAGAGAGAAAGGTCTTCCTTTGCCGTTGGTTCACCCTCCAATGGCCGCCATGGCTGGCATGCTGTGGCCGGCGCACCGCGCTGATCCGATGGCAGGAGCCAGGTGCTTATCCTGGTCTCCCATGGGGTGCAGGGCCGAAGCACTTGGGCCATCCTCCACTGCACTCCCTGGCCACAGCAGAGAGCTGGCCTGGAAGAGGGGCAACCGGGACAGAATCCGGCGCCCTGACCGGGACTAGAACCCGGTGTGCTGGCGCCGCAAGGCAGAGGGTTAGCTTAGTGAGCTGTGGCGCCGGCCTAGAAGGATTCAAAAGGGAGTAAATTCTCCTTTTGCCATCCAACTTTATTTATTATCCTATCCATGGACCATCTTTAAATTAATAAATCTTACAAGAAATTCCCTGTACTGTAGTTGGGGAAAGCTACAGACTCAAAATAAGGTCTGGATTATGGATCACTTTAAAATATCTACTGGACACAATACTGAAAAACAACTCACTGATTCTTTGGGCTTAAGATTTTTTTTAAAGCTTTTTATTTATTTATTTGAAAGTCAGAGTTACACAGAGAGAGGAGAGGCAGAGAGAGAGAAGGAGAGAGGGAGGGAGAGAGAGAGAGGGGGGTCTTCCATCCAATGGTTCACTCCCCAATTCCCCAATTTTTTTGGCCGCAATGGCTGGAGCTGTGCTGATCCAAAGCAAGGAGCCAGGAGCTTCTTCTGGGTCTCCCACGTGGGTGCAGGAGCCCAAGGACTTGAGCCATCTTCTTCTGCACTCCCAGGCCATAGCAGAGAGCTGGATTGGAAGTGGAGCAGCCGGGACTCGAACCAGCACCCACATGGGATGCCGGCACTTCAGGCCAGGGTGTTAACCTGCTGCGCCACAGCGCCGGCCCCTTAAGATTTTTCTTTCTAAAAATTATGGATAACAATATTTGCTTTACCAAGTGGTGAAGAGGAACACTACTGATAGCAGGGTCAAAGGATTGATATCCAGAATATGCAATGAGCTCAAGAAACTCAACAATAACAAAACGCACGATCCTGTTAAGAAATGGGCAAAGGATATGAAAAGGCAGTTTTCAAAGGATGAAATGCAATGGTAAACACACACATGAAAAATTGCTCAGGATCACTCGTCATCAGGGAAATGTAAAACAAACAAACAAACAACCAAAAAAGCAACCCACAAAAAGGTTTTACCTCACCCCAGTTAGAATGATTATTATCCAAAAATCAAGAAGTAACAAATGCTGGTGAGGATGTGGAGAAAAAAATACCATAATATGCTGTTGGTGGGAATGTAAATTAGTACAACCATTATGAAAACAGTATGGAGATTCCTCAGAAATCTGAAAATTGATCTACCATATGACCCAGCCATCCCACTCCTGGGAATTTACCCAAAGGAAATGAATCAGCACATGGAAGAGTTATCTGCACCCCTGTGTTTCTAGCAGCTCAAAACACAATAGCTAAGATATGGAATCAACCCAGATGTCATCTGCTGATGACTAGATAAAGAAAATGTGACAAATACACACAATGGAACACTACTCAGCCATAAAAGAGAATGAAATCCTGCCTTTTCGAGTAAAATGGATGCAACTGGAGAGCGTTATGGCTAGTGAAGTAAGCCAGACTCCAAAAAGACAAATATTATATGTTTTCTCTGATTTATGGTAGCTAACATAAAGTTAAAAAAAAAGCCCTTAATGTATATGAATGAAATTGACATCTTGTGATCCAATTATTCTTTTTTTTGGATCCGATTATTCTTTATAGTCCTTGTCAATATTCCTGCAATATTTTTGCAGAACAGTGGTCTGTTTTTACTTTAGTGAAGCATTAGCTTGTGATTATAAAGTAAATTGAAAGTATGTCATCACAAAAATTAACAGAAAAAAGAAAAGGAAGGAGAAGGTAAGATGGGAGGGAAGGAAGGAGGGGAGTATCATTATAGTCTTAGAATTGTACCTATGAAATACATGAAATCTGTTCTCTTTATATTAATAAAAAAATAAGATTAATTGAGCACTGACATTTTGCTAGACTAAAACTGTTCATATGAGGGGACATCAACAAGTTCAAAGAAAAGCACAACTGAAAGAGAAGTTATTTTTGTTGCAACCAAGTTTTGAAATCCATGCATGGTTCTTTCACATTATGCATTTTCCACGAACATTCTGAAGACTTCACATATTGTTGAGCGCACTCAGGATTACTAAGGTTAAGTGAGATAGGTGTGATACAAACTCAGATGTTGGTGCTTTGAGAGTCTGTCCTTAAAAACAGTATTCTAAAAATACCCTGGGGTGTGATATGCAAATCTGACATTATATTCTGTCGTAGAAGATTGTGAGATCATGGGGTAAAGACGGCATCTTACTACATTTTGCAAATGCAGTGCTTAGGAGAGCTACTCAATAAGAGTTACGTTTAATGGAATGAAATTGACTGTGATATTGGAAGTTAGGAGAAGATACACAGGGAAAACAAATGAAAATCTGAAAGCTGCATAACTACTTGTATCACTTCAGGTAGAAATTACACGCTCTGCAGTTCCTAGCTCGGTAGCCACAGAGCCCTTCCATCATCCTAGGAAATGCAGGACAATAAGCGAAAGGCCTTCTCCCTTCAAGGGCAGAGCAGGCTCACCGAAAGTGATCATGGGGTGAAAGAACGCCCTAGCAGATAAGGAGACAGAAAGGATCTGTCTGTAGCTGAAATTTAGGGTAAAGAGACACTCCCAGGAGACAGCCCCCCAACATCAGGCCAGGGCTGCCGACAGAGAAAGCCACCCGGTAAGGAGCAAGAACTCTCTCTTGGGAAACCTGGTTGAATCACAAGTATGAAATTTAACAGGTTTGGGAAAGACGGGGAGTTCTCAGAATTAACAAAACTGAGTATTTTCTCAGAAAACACCTTAGTACAATGTAGACGGCATCTAGCTAAAAATTAGAACTGTGCTTTGATTCACCGTATGATATGTGACTGAAACACACAATGAGAAGGTCTCAAAGTAGTATTATTTCTACGTTTAGACCCAACTCCATAATAAAAATCAGATATTCTCACCTATTTTGTTTAGCAAATACAGAACAAAATGACAATCATTTCCAAGTAGCTTTTGAAATACAGGAAACACACTTATACACAGGGGTACTCCAGAAAGTTAATGGGAAAATGCAATTAAAATATAATTTTATTTTGGTGCAAAACTGCTGCACATCCATACATGGTTCTTTTCATGGTATGCATCCCCATGTAACTTTTGAGGACCTTCTGTACTTACTTTCATCAGAACAGACTAACAGAGTACTCATAAATGTTTGGAAAGAGCTCAGATATTTTTGGACAATTTTTAAAACCATTTATGAGGATACTTTATAAACCAAATTCTTACAGCATGTGTCATCTGAAATGAAGACTATAAATCCTTATGGAGAATTTCTAAAATAGCATGCGTTTCACTTCTTTCCACTGGACTTTTAACTGTAACGAAGTGCACTAGTTAAGTCAACAAAGGAAATCAATAAGTAGTGTAACTTTTTTTCTGAGACACATTTAGACTTTTTATTATATCAAAGTATTTTAGTTTTAATATTACTGGCCATTGATTTTTCAAGTCACACTTAGGTTTATGTGGTAACATTTAAAATATATTCCTAGGTCAGCATTTGTCAAAATGTATAATCCTCATAATTATTCAGGTCTTAGCAGGAAAACCTTATTGTAATGCTCACTCAGTTCTGTCTTATGCATCCTCCTTATTTTTACACTTCTTTTTAGTATCATGATTGAAATTAATTGTGCAGTGCTTGCATTCTCTGAAAGATGTAATTGCTAAGAGGACTAGGACTGTACTAGCTTGTTCACTTCTGTCTCTAGTATAGTATCTCACCAAGAGTAGTCACTCAATAAGTCAGTGTCAAACGAATGACGGATTGATGGCTAGATGGTCACTTCCTTTCGATTAGCAAAGTCACGAAAGAAGAAGCCATAAGATCTTATTTTAAGGAGGAAGTACAAGGTGAGCAGTCTATAGACATTCTAAGAAGACGTAGGAACAACAAAGATTTTACAGATGTATGAATTTTATTGTATCTGTTAAAAGCCAGAATGAGATCTTTGCTTGAATACAGAGTCAAAGGAACTTACAGGTTTTATGCTGAATTCACTCTTAAAGTTTTCAGCAATCCATCCAGGTTTTTAAAAAACTTTATCTATGCTAACTACTTTTCCTTTCATTCTTCTGTATGTAGCTACTTCTCTGTGAACACACTGCTCTCAGTACCACCAATGTAAAAGCAAGTGACATACGCAATGCCAATTAAATATTTATGCAACGTAGCACTGAAATGGTAAATATTGTATTATGCTTTCCACTTGTCATTAGTCAGGAGACGCTGCTACATTCTGCAAAAATGATAGCCTGAAACAGAGGAAACATCACTGTATTTCACAGATTGGTTTTTATGTCTGGCACAAGCTGGAATTCAGGTGACTGTAATGGTGTTTCTTATTGGTGTCTTTAAATGCTTCTCAATGAGGGAAGATCTCAGTATCTAAGAGGTAAAAGCAGTCTGTTTAAATGTAACAGTTTTAATATGTTATTTACTTTACCCTAAAGCCTTTAACCTATTGAGTTAAAGAGTAAAGTAAGTTACTTCTGTGGTGAGAGGAGGAGCGTATTTTCTACACGTGCAGAATTTCTTGAATTTGGAAATGACTTTTTTATGTATGAGAAGTAACAGGACAAACTCAAAGCTAAATATTTTTAATCCTATGCTAATACAAAGCACCAAAAACACTGCATATAAATCTTAGCTTTCCTCCACTTCAGGTTCAATTTAAAAGTCATGGACATGATTATACAAAGTTGACTGCAGAATAAACTGAATTTTAAGTGACCTTTCAATCTTTTTGAAGTTTTTATCTGATATGTTAGACACAGAAACTACAAACTGATGGATAGAGCTCACATTTAAAAGTCAGGACAGAGTCCAAACATGCCAAAATAGCCAAAATTTCAGTGGGTGCTGGAAGAGTGTATAAACTTGAAAGCATTTCATACATAAAAAGTGCTGGTTTGGGGGCTGGTGCTGTGGCATGGTAGGTTGAGCTTCTGCCTGCAGTGCCTACATCCCATATGGATGCCGGTTAATGCCCTGGCTGCTCCTCTTCTGATCCAGCTCTCTGCTGATGGCCTGGGAAAGCAGTGGAAGATGGCCCAAGTGCTTGGGCCTCTGCAGCCATGTGGGAGACCAGGAAGAAGCTCCTGGCTCCTGGCTTCGGATCGGCCTGGCTCCAGCCATTGCAGCCATCTGGAGAGTGAACCAGCAGATGGAGGACTTCTCTGTCTCTCCCTCTCTCTCTCTGAGTCTGCCCCTCAAATGAGCAAACAGATTTAAAAAGTGCTGATTTTGAGAAAAAAAAATCACGACTATCTAGAATGGGTTTTTACTCAATATTCTCCTTTCTGATCGCTACACAGTATGCTTTATCAAATTAGCATTTTCTCCTCTCCCAGATGTAAACTATTTTATTATGAATTATACTCACCATTAATTCAGGTTTAAATATGTCCTTAATTTCACATACCCAAATATAACATAAAATATTAATATATATCAATTTCAAATTTTAGTTTTATAATTTTTCAGCCTGTAAAAATAGCAATACTTTTTTCCTGCAACATGATGAAATGACATTAGTATTAAAATGAAATCATTCTATCTCAGACAAAATGCATTTTCTGAATGTAATGCATCTAAGAGTGAAGGGAAGAAGCGGAAGTAAAAAATGGTATGTACTTCATTGCTTGGCTGTGTTGTATAACCTAATAAAACAGCTCTTCTATCACAAAGACATGTCCAACAAGAAAAAAAGAATATCACAACACATTTTATCTTGCCATATACATTTAAATAGTTGATCTTTCATGAAGCATAAAAGGCTGGCATAGTTTTCCTTCTGACCCTGAGTTGCATATATATAGCTAATACTATAATCAATTTCAAGGTACACAGGGAGGTAAAAATGTTCATAAAATGCAAATAGACACAGAAGTGCAACGGATGACTGCTAAGGAATCATAACTGCAATGAACCTGGATTCGACAGATTATGTTTTTCCAGATCTAGAGAATGCTTATATTGTTAAATAGCCTTTTTAGCACACAGATGACAACATCTATTGTAGGAATCAGCTGGGAGCAGCTGCTCAAAGGAAATAAATAACTATGTATGCTTTTTTTTTAAATGAAAAGGAATATTGAAAATTTCAGTAGTTCCTGGGCTAGCAACATATATCAGGAGATTATATGAAAAACAATGCCAAATCATTTGTCAGTGGAAAATGACTTAACAAAACACTCCCTAAAAATGGCAGATTTCTGGGGTGTGGGGGAACTTTGTAGGGTCTTGAATGGAAATGGGAAGTAACTTAGAAGATAAAAGGTTTCTGATTTTGGAGATGATGGATATATCTGAAAACCGATTGTGACAGTAGTTGCAAAAGTATAAATAAACTGAACACCATTGTCCTGCACACTTTAAACAGGGGAGCTACACTGTACACACCTGTGTGGATTGTAGCTGTGTGGTGTGTATTTGGTTGAAAGAGAAAAAAATTGAGAAAATATGCTAGCATAATATAGTCTAATATAGTTTTTGTTGTCTCTAGTGTTCCTAAAAGTTAAGAAGTATGTTCAAGCACTTTCAGAGTTGCTCTACTTACAAGAAGAAGTTCTGGACTCTGATTAACAGTATACGTAAGTGCTCATGAGGGTCAATGTCCATCTTGGTGTTATTTCAAAGGCTGACTTGAGTGTCTTTTGTTGCAGCTTTAGTGTAATTCCCACATTTATTTTTAACTTACATTTAATAATGATTGAGTAATTTTTATGCTTCCTGAGGGTTCTGGCATTTTTCTATGTGTACAAGATCAAAACGTCAGGTTGTCTCCCACTCTTCTTGAGTAAAGGACAACAGTGCAGAGCACCTCCTTCCCTAAAGGAACAGCAGAAGCCCCAGCAAGGAGTGGACGGTCTCTCTCACCCACTATCTGCTGAGTAACTTCTGGTTATTGCTCATCATAAAAATGTTAACATTTTACAGTACGAAAAAAAGGACAAATACATTACAACCAAGAAAGTGAGACATCTTTTTAGAAAAATTTATTTGAGAAGTAAACAGAGACAGACATTCTCTCTCATTCACTCACTCACACACACACACACACACAGCTCCCATTTTCTGGATCACCTCACCAATGCCCTTCAATGGTCTCTGGCTGGAGCTGAAGCTAGGCACAGAGAATTCAAACTAAGGCTCCCATGTTGGTGGCAAGGACCTAACTACTAGAGCCATCTGCTGCTTTTCAAAGTCTGCATTAGGAAGAAGCCAGAGTCATAAGTGAAGCTGGCCGTCAAAACTAGGCACTCTGATGTGGGCTGCGGGCATTGTGATTGGCATCACTTAATTGCAATGCCAAATGCCTGCCAAACGTATCTTAAAAAAAGGTTTACTTATTTGAAAGGTAGAGTGATAGAGAAAGAGGGAGAGAGATAGAGAGAAAGTGGGGGGCGGATTTCATCTGCTGGTTCACTCACCTAATGGCTGCAACAACCAAGGCTGGCCTAGGATGAAGCCAGGAGCCTGGAGCCAAGTCTCCCACATTGTGGCAGGGAACCAAGTACTTGGCCAAACTCCACTGCCTTCTTAGGTGCATTAGCAGGAAGCTGTATTGGAAGTGGAGCAGCCGAGACTCAAATGGCACTCTGATATGGGATGCTGGAGTCCCAAATGGCAGCTTAACCTGCTGTGCTACAATGCCTGGCCCAAAGGAATCTTTCTTGATAGGTCTGTATCACTAACTATTATCACATAATCCAATATTTGAGGTTAAGAAACAGTAGGATGTTCATGTAAGGACACACCAACTTAAAGGCTAAAGCCTTAGAGAAAGATTCTAATTGGAGCAATCATAACATGGCTGCTGAAAAGAAGTTTGCCATTTGTACATCTGAGTTTTGTGAACTGGAATATACAAAATCATGGTATATCTATTTTGTATTGTTTAAGGCTTCTCAATTCTGCTCACTCCTCCATCCCAAAGGACAGGACTTACCACCAGTTTTCTAACAGGTTGCATAGAGTTGCAATGTCCCAGTGGTAGCCACTAGCCACAGACAGCTGTTTTGAGTCTTTACACTGATGAAAAATAAAACAAAAATTTCAGTTCTTCAGTCACTAAGCACATGTGCAGTGTTCAACAGCTGCTGTGTTTAGTGACTACTGAATTAGACAGTGCAGGAGGAGAATATTCCCGGGATCAAACAGAACATCTGGCAGGACCCTTGCTACTTAAGTGTGGTCCATGAGTGCAGGGGCATCACCTGGGAGCCTGCTGGAAACACAGAGTTCCAGTTCCCATCAGATCCACTTAATCAGAATATGCATTCTAACAAGAGTCCCAGGGAATTCAAGGCACAGAAAATTTTGAAAGGCACAGCCTGGACCTCTTATTATCAAATTGTATGTTTTTGAGTCCCACTAATGCAATCTTTTAAAACATTTATGTGGTTCTTTTTTCACTCCTATGCTTAAATTTCTTCAATGTCTTCCCCATTTCCAGTTCTTCAAAAGCCTCACAGGAGACAGCACAGTGTAAGGGGGGGGGGTCCCTTGATAGTTTCCAGGCTGGTGTCCATTTACCAGCTGTGTGACTACACAGGGTTCTAGTCTAAGTGATAGATTTCTTATTTGTTAGATGGAGATTATTCTTAGAGCTGTGAAAATTAAACGAGGTAATTCATACTCTGCCTCCCAGATGAAGTTTGGCACACATGCACCAGTGTAGAGATTTCACAGGCTTCTCTTCCTTACTACTTACTTTAGGGATGTCCTCTCCTTGGGCAATCTCTCTTTAACCATTTAGGCACAAGGCAAATTCCTCCTCTTCATCTTTCAAGCTGCAGGTTATCACTTGCTAAAGTCTTTCCCTATCATGTTCAGCTAGTGATGGATGGTCCTTATTTTCATTTCTATCATTTTGATCAGGATGCTCTGAAAGCATGGACTGTTCTAAGTGTGTCTGCACACACATCCTTATCTCTTGACTATGAACTTCTGGAATGAAGAGTTCAGGTGCACCTGTGACATCTGTCAGAGCACCTGGGAAAATGGTGACCTAAAAATGCTTATTGAAAAACCATGTAGTTACCAAAATACCAAAATGATTTTTTTAAAATTTTACTTCTAAGTCAGAGTTTTGATGGGACAGGAGTGGGGGATCTTCCACCAACTGGTACACTCCCCAAATGGCTGGAATGGCCAGGGCTGGTCTAGGCCAAAGCCAGGAGCCTAGAACTCCAGCTAGGTCTCCCATGTGGGTGGCAGGGGCATCTTCTGCTGCTTTCAGGTGCATTAGCAAGGAGCCAGAGAGGAAATGGAGCAGTGGTGCCAACATGGGATGCTAGTGTTGCAGACAACAGCTTAACCCGCTGTGCCACAATGTCAGCCCCATTACCAGAATAAATTTAAGTCTATTTTAAAAATAACACACTAATTAAAGATTTTATACAAACAGTATCAGAGCCAGAAATTCTCAACAAAAAATAATGGATAAACTTGACTAGTTAAAAAATTCCATATGTAGTATGACAAAAATGACTGCTTAACCTTAATAGTAAGTTGGGAAAATATGCAACATACATGAATATATTGAAAATTAATGTCCTTAATAAATAAATACATTTGCAAATCAAAAAGAAAGGAGAAAAATCTCAATGGAAAAACTGAGGAAAACTAGGTTATTCACATTCACACGAACACAAAAGGAATACAAATGGCTAATATGACAAGTTATTCAGCACTACTAGAATACAATAAAACAATAAAATGTTTTAACCTGCAAGATTGGCAAAGGTTGAAAATATTGAGAATGAAATAAACATATATATATACACATATATATATAAAATTTGCAGTTATAAAAACTGATGGTAATGGGACTATGGCTTACAAAATTTGTTTTATGTGTAGCCTTTGGCACAGAAAATTTCTTTCAAAGAAATTACACTAACTAAAATATTTAGCCAAATAAACACACAAACATACATTAGTCATGTGCATAAGAAACCAGTTACTTTTGGGGGATTGGTTAATTAAAAATAGTCCCTAAATAAAATTTTACCAATGACTTGTAATGAAAAAACCTTATCATGAAATTCATTTAAAAATATAAACCTGTAGGGGCTGGTGTTGTGGCACATTGGGTTAAGTTCCCATGGGTGATGCCAGCAACTCATATGGGCTCCAGTTTGAGTCCCAGATACTCCATTTCTGATCCAACTCCCTGATAATGCACCTAGGAAAACAGGGGAAGATGGCCCAGGTGCTTGGGCCCTTTTTACGCACGTGGGAGACCCAGATGGAGCTCCTGACTCCTGGTTTTGGCTTGACCAAGTCCTGGCTGTTGTAGTCATTTTGGAGAGTAACCTGGCAGCTGGAAAGTCTCTCTCTCTCTCCCTCCCTCTCTCTCTCTCTCTCTCTCTGGGTGGGTGGGTATCTTCCCCTTTGTCACCCTGCCCTTCACATAAATAAGTCTTACGTGTAGCTGTGTATATGCATGGAAAAAAATACCTGGAAGGATATACACCAAAATGTTTACAATGGTTACCAATGTGCTGTGGGGATGCAAGTACTTCTTGCTTTTTTCTTAGGCCTCTCTCTACTCCCTGAAATTCTGATAGGAGAAGAAAAGGCAAACAGCAAACCAGAGAACCTCTCTCACCCCATTTGTCCTGAGATAATTTTATCTTAGTGAAGAGACCTGTTAAAGACACATTCTCATAACATCTATTCATCTTACTCTAAGGTGAGAAAGAATATTCCAGGACAAAATCATTTCTCAAGCTGTTTTTTAAAAACCTATTTATCAGGCTTTCACTGTAGATGAAAGGTCAGTATGAGGGAAGACCAGTAAGGGAGTGGAAAAAGTGGGTAAGGAAAGAAGCTTCAGGCTGCTACCCCTCTGCGAAAGGCGGAGATCAGCCTGGTGACATCGGCCTCCTGATTGACTGCGGCTTTATCACACTGATCTGGCCGGACAGGCCAGTGTCCCTTGTCTCTGTCTCTGTGTGACATGCACACTTAATGGGAAAAGACAACCTTCGTGAGAGAGGTGCTCTATTCTTTCTTCTCAAGGATGATGGCAACATCTTTAGTCACGAAAAAATTTATCATGAGAACTGTTGAGGAAACGAAATTCTTTAATGATTTGTAAAAGACCCTGTGTTAGTGCCTTACCTGCAGGAAGGCCAGTGAAAATTCTAAGCATACCTGTGCTTCATTAAAGCAACAAAATGAAGAGACAATTCTTTAATGATAAAAGAATTTGCTGGGGATTATAGTTCCTTACTAGCACAATAACTAGATCAAAACAAATGTCTGTAAGTATCTGTTGAAGTGAACAGAGTACATAAGTATACTTCCTATGCAATAACTTCCAAGAAGAAAATATACATAAAAGGCAAAGTTTATGACAGTGGAACAAGTAGGAAGAAAGTAGTTTGGTTACTACTAAGCAATAAAACCAGGCAATCAGGGGCCAGCATTGTGGTGCAGTGGGTTAATCTGCCACTTGGGATATCTATATCCCCTATCAGGGTACAGGTTCAAGTCTTAGCTGTTCAGCTTCCAATCCAGTTTCCCGCTACTGGGCCTGGGAAGCCAGCAGATTTTGCTCAAGTGCATGTATCTTTGCCACCTATGTGGGAGACCTGGATAGAGTTCCAGGCTCCTGGCTTTGGATGAGCTCAGACATGGCTATTGGTGGCATCTGGAAAGTGAACCAGCAATGGAAGATCTCTCTATTGTGATGTCTTTCAAACAAATAAACAAACAAACAAATCTGAAAAAAAAAAAAAAAAACCCAGACAATATAAAGGGAAAAATTTGAGTTTTCACTTAGAAGAATGATACTCTGGTATATTCACCAAAGGATCTTTGGAAGGAGAACAAGTCTCACAATTAACTGTGATTCACTATCACACCAAATATGAGTTTTCTTGATAGTAAAATTATCAAAAATAAAACTGAATGGCAACAGAACCTCTGTTCAAAATATTTAGCAGCTAGAGAGACACAGGCACTTACAAGTCAGAAAGGGCACCTGATCAATCATCCTGACACTGAATTTCAGCCCTGCAAATTATGTATCTATCTGGTATACACTATAAAAAAAAAAAACTCCTACAAACACATATGCCTAATTTATTGATTATATTTATGACTGGTGCATTTCAGAACTACTTAAAATCTTTGGCCACACATTTCTGACAAGTACAAATAATTTATACACCTAACCAGAACAGGTTCTGTTAATAGCTAGAACACTCTCCAACTGCATACTAGAAATCTGTCTCTGAGTATTAATTTCTACTACTGTAAGAATTAATTTCTACCTTTTCCCTCGAGAGTTTTGAAACAGCAAAGTGCTGATCCCCTAGATTGTAACCTTGGTCAAGTGACAATCCCTTCTAAATAAGGAGCACGCTGACAGTTTAAGAAATGACTGAAAGGTCTCCTTCTGCTTTGCTCTGACTGATAGGTAGAGACTGGGTGTGGTGCTGTAGGAAGCACCCTGACGAAGCTACGCAGGTGTGTCCAGGTGCCATGGAGAAGAGGGCTCTGAATCATCAGCAATGCCTTCCAGCTCAAAGAATGAGAAGAAGAATGGAATGCGTCAGGTAACTGCTCTGATCAAGTTCCCACATGTTCTACAATTCAGTCTTCCCATCCAACGTTGTGACTCAAATGCTTACTTCACACTTCCCAGGTATCTAATGTCTATGCAAGAAGTGCTGCGGCTAATGGGAGATACTGATTCATGGCGAAAGCATAGTGCAAGTCTACACACAGCTCCGTAAACTCTCGCTCAGTTATAGCATGTCATGGAGGAATCATGAACTCCCCTGTAAACTCGAGGATGTGTCCCTGGCCACTCCTAAGGTGAACCACATGGACTGTGACTGATCTCAGTAGAGATCCACCAGGTAGCCTTTTCCTACGCTTACATGCAGATAAAAGAGGATGTGGTCATTTCTGGCATTAAAAAAGCCATTTCCAGTTGCTTGAATGCTCACATTTGCTATGAAACAGTTGAATAAACAGAATATTTATAACTTTTAAGTTTCTATTATTTGGGTTGTAAGTAGATAAAAATGAATGATCAATACTGTATCAGAAAAGGTCTAAATTCCATGCATGTGAATGACTATGAAGTCCCTTCACTGTTTCACAGACCTAGCAATATGGGCAGTGCTCCCGAGCAAACATGATGGCCCCACTTAGAACTCAGATAGCCGAGTTAGCTGGAAGCCGTTGACTACGAGCTGAAGGGGCTTCCTGCCCAGCGTCAGTCCAGCAAGCGCATGCATAACTTTGTGTACATGAAGCATCACAGGCTGTCCATGTTTCACAAGGACTAGCCAAACACGAAGCTACACTATGATCAGTGTCCAAGAAAATACCCCCCTCGACAGAAATGAACAACTCTCCTATTTTTCCAAATCTGCCGACAATTACTTAAACCATTCTGTGATTTTATAATGTATGATTACTGACTCCTTCTCCACAAAATGTAGCCTCATAATATGCTTCCTGACATATATATAACATATATATATATAACATGTATATATGTTTTATATACATGTATATAATATATATATAACTAATAACAAGACAAGACAACACAACACCCTGATTAACAGATGACCCAACTCCAAAGAATTCTTACCTATAAAATATGACAGGAGCACTGCCAGGAGCACGGAGACCCCTACAGCACACAGCGCGGTGCATTTCCAGCTACAGTACTTTGAAGACTTCTTGAATTTAAAAGCACTTCTTGATAGGGTGTTTCTAGGCAGTGGCCGAGTAGGCGGCGAATAAACAGAGCCAGATGCCATTGTGTATCCTGGGGTTGCAGTGCTGAACAGTGGCGTCGTCCCTGTTCCTGTTTTGAATAGGAAATGCCTGTGGAAGAGAATATCATTATAAGCTACGAGTACGGGTATGTTAAAATAGAAGAGACAGCTATGCGTTAACTCTCCTCTGTCTTGTCTCATGCGATTTTAAAAAAATTAATAGTTAGTCCAGACAATTCAACTCTTAAAATGACCCCAATGAAAAAGATTTTTAAATGTATACAGCAGGGTGTATGCATACAAATGAGTACTATCCCTTCAAGTAGGCATCTTGAAAGACAATAAAGTTCTTCTAATCAGAGCATTTCCCAAGAGAGACCATTTTGGAACTTCGCTTGAATTGCCTTAACAGCATCTTCACAATTCCCCTAAGAAACCAGTCTTGTTAGTTTACAGCTACACGGGTACTTACTACCATATGAGAACACGTACTCATAGCAACACAACTATGCATGATCATGCCAGTGTTCTGCAGAACGGTTTATGTCCTGGACGGCCATGGAAACGTCTGCATCCCAGGCTGCTGCCCACTAATGAGTACTATCAGGTTTGGCCACAGGCAGCTGGCCAGCTCTCAAGGGATCCCAACTACTTTATTTTAGCTCTTGTCAAACATAATCAAGAAAGCAAATCTGCTGGGGGCTGGGGAAGGCAAGGAATTAAAAACACTTTCTAAAACCAAATCTAAATACATCAAGGGGACAGAGACGCGAGTTTTAGATCAAATACAGAAATACCCTCTAACAGCAGAGCTACACCACAGTGGAGCAAACCGCCTCCAAAACCTGTATGGCCCCTAACCTCAAAAATGATTCTGCAGAAATTGATGCCGTGACGAGAGCACCATAAAAGGGACTCTCTAGGAAAAGTGACCAATTTTAAGGTTCCTGTTAACAATGAAAGTCTCCAAATTTGAAAAAAAAAAAGTTCAATGGGTTTCATGGTTTATATTTACTTTATGCTTGCAACACAGCGTTCTCAGTTTGTGTCCTTCGAACACACCCTGGGAAGCCAAAAGACTGTCTCCTCCTCCATATTTAGGAGCTTATAGGTGTTCTTGACTATTCGACCATTATGTGGCAAGATCTTCCTGCAAAATGATTAATACTCATTCACTTAATTTCAATGTGTATTAGAGAAAGATGGGATAGCTCAAACAAGTCAAGGCTATGTCAATACGACAAAACTGGGACGCTAGACAGCCAAGATCTCACCCTGGCCTTTCTACTTCCTAGATGTGTGTCCTAGGACAAGTTACTTAACGCCTATCTGTATTTTAGATTTTTAACCTGAAAAACAAGGATAGTGGTGGTACCTACCTCACAGGGTTGTGTGAGTCTTAAATGAGTTTAATATTCATTGTAACGTGCTTGGAATATGAGCATGGTAAGCACTACACATAATTACTTGAGAAATAAAAGCAGAACCAAACTCTTGATTTTATGAATATTATAATTTTAGGAAAGGCTAAGCAAATATTTAAGTTATAAAGAGTCAATCTTCAAAAAATTAGTAAGTGAAATAATAGTGTAGCTGGTATAAAGATATGGTAACTCATGAAGACTTGTCCAAAACAGGTATAGTAAAAAGAATTCTGGATTAGAAATTCAAAGACGTGAGTTTTTAAGTTCCTGTCCAATGATTTCCTGGTAACATGATCCGAGAAAGCCTCAGAATGGTTTGGGTTTTTTCCATCTATACTATGGAGCTGATGACTCATTTATCCTACAGGATTGAAATTAGTCATTGTAGCTAAAAATGCTTTGTCAACCACAAAAATACAAAAGCTGCAAATACTAAGTCTACACTACTTCTACAAGTGTATTAGCGACTATACTATGAGCTCATTTTTGAACTATAAAATTAATTTAAAATTTTGTAGGCTGAATAAACATGTTGGAGCAGCGTTTTTTAGTACTTCTATAATATTCATATTCAGCATGAATATTAATGAGGATTCTGGAACTAGATTGTCCAGGTTTAAATACAGGTATTACCTATAATTAGGCAGATGTTGTTTGGTAAGTTTCTCATTTTCTGAATCCTGGTTTCATCATTTATAAAATGGACATCACAACGCTGTCTCCTTAATAGGCTTTTTAAGTGACGTTTCAGTGAAGTCATACAAATAAAGCTTTATGTTAGTATCAAGCACAGGTAAATGCTCAACAAGCAGTGGCTGTTCATTATTTTGCCCCAATACACATATCAGAAACTCCAAAAAGACAAAAAATTCTAAAGGTGTATTTTTAAGTCTTTAAATTCTAGTTAAAAGTATAACATCATTAACACCAGTGTCTACAAAATGAATCCCTTGGTTTACAAATTTGATCCTGGCTGTTCTACACGGTGGCATGTGGCCCAGATGGGAAAATGGACTGCCTCATGCCAAATAGCAGCCATTAAGATCTGGGAACATGGGGTTGGCGCTGTGACGCAGCGAGTAAAGCCGCTGCCTGCAGTGCTGGCATCCCACTTGGGTGCCTATTTGAGTCCCGGCTGCTCCACTTCCGATCCAGCTCTCTGCTAAGGCCTGGGAAGGCAGTGGAAGATGGCCCAAGTCCTTAGGCCCCTGAATCCACATGGGAGACCCTGAGAAGGCTTTTGGTTCCTGGCTTCGGATCAGCGCAGCTCTGGCCATTGCGGCCATCTGGGGAGTGAACCAGTGGATGGAAGTCCTCTCTCTCTCTCTTTCTGTCTCTCTGCCTCTCTGTAACTCCACCTTTTAAATAAATAAATAAATAAAATATTTTTTAAAAAGGCTTAAAAACAGATCAGGGAAGAGCAAATTTTTCTGTGAAAGATCACTGAGTAAATATTTTAGGCTTTTCTCACTATACCTTCAAACTCTGCTCTTATGTCATAGAAGCAGCCGACATGCCCAAGTGACTGGGACTGTGTTCCAAGTAAAACTTTACTTGAGGATATTGAAATTGTAATTTCATGGAACTTTCCTGTGTCATGAAATCTTTTTATGTTATTATTTGATGATATAAAAACCATTCTTAGCATAAGACAAGCAGCAGGGCTAGATTTGGCCTATGCACTGCAGTTGGCCCCATGATCCAGATTCTCCATTTTTTTTTAATCATGTAAAGAGTGAGCAAGAGGCTCTGCAGCCCAGACTCCTTCCTCAACATCAACACCACTGGAGAGGATTAAAAAACAAACAAACAAACAAACAAAAAAAAAACCACACACACTCTAAGGATGCATATGCACACCTTCGGGAGAAGGTTGGATGGAGACCCTACTATTATCTTCCCAAAAGTTCCATTCTAAGACATCCTGACATAGACTAGATGATGCCTTTCAAAGGGCCAAATGATCTGCTTTGCCAAGAAAAGGAAGCAGGTGGATGTTACCTATGACTGGGGAGCAACTTTGCTGTACAGATATCAGCTTTTCGTCACTCATCTCTGAAAACCCCTCCTGCCATCACTATGACTTGAGACAGCTATCTGTTCTGTCAGCTCACAATGACAAGCATGGGAACTGTCACGTCCTGAGTGCATACTAGGGGCCAGGTCCTGTTATTTCATTACGTGATCACCATAACACAGTGCAGGACAAATGCCAGTAAGTACTGCCATCCTTCATCCTCCAACTCCCAGCCCAGAAGTTACCCCGACTGCCCAACCCAAAGCCCTGCTCCCTTCACTCCCCATCAGATCACATCACATCTTTCTTCAAAGAGCTCATTACATCCGTTATTATATTGCTATTTGTTTGCTTGCATGGTAGGTTCCATTTTTGAAATAATGAAATGTCTTTGTAGTTTTTCTCCCTCACATTTTCTCCCTTTCTGTGTGTGTTTGGTCTGCCTCACTTCTCTGAGATAAGATGAAAAGTAGAAACGGCCAGGGGTCTTGTGCTGGTTTTCTAAAGCCTGGACTGCGGAGTGAACTGCAGTGAACTGGAATATAACACACTTGCCTGTGCTAATATATGGGAAGAAGCTAGTGGGAGGAAAAACAAAGGGTTTCCCTCCACACTAGGAGAATATCTTCAGGCTGGGAGCAGGCAGAGAGCCAGAGGGGAGCAGAGAGATCGGTGGGTTCAAGCAGAGAAACCTTCCTGCCAATTTATGGGCAGCATCCTGGGGAGGGAGCAAGAATTAGTACAAATTAGTAAAAACTAAAATAAAAATAAAAAATAGAAACCCGAGACTCTTCCTACTATTTCCATGTCACTGTTGAGGGTACAGAAACAGCAGAGTTACTTGACAAAACTATGCACACAGAAATAAGCAACATGAGTAGCAACTATTACACAAGGTGTCATGTAAGAGGACTAATGTAATAGTGGGAGGAGCCTAAAATTTCTTGAGTTTCTTGGAATGAGGGCTTAAAATTAATTATTAAATTTTAAATTAAGTTTCAATATTAAAAATTCTTATATGTTGGTAGAATAAGAAAGATATACCCACTATACAAATCTATTATTTGGGGGCCAGCACTGTGGCATAGTGGGTAAAGTCACTGCCTGCAGTTCCATCATCATATATGGGTGCCGTTCAAGTCCTGGTTGCTCCACTTCTGATCCAGCTCTCTGCTACAGCCTGGGAAAGCATGGAAAATGGCCCAAGTCCTTGGGCTCCTGCACCTGCATGGGAGACCGGAAGAAGCTCCTGGCTTCAGATTGGACCAGCTCCAGCGTTGTGGCCATTTGAGGAGTGAACCAGTAGATGGGAAACCTCTGTCTCTTTCTGCCTCTAACTCTGGCTTTCAAATAAATAAATAAATTTTAAAAAACCTCAAATCTATTATTTGTCTTTTCCCACTAGTCTACAAATTCACAAAGTCTCACTTCCATACTTCTAGGACTTCAAAAGTTTCTGGTATATCCTGGTTGCTTAATAAATACATGTAAAATAAATAGAATGATGCCATTGTGTCAAAATATATACAATAAAAATGCATAATTACAAGTGGGAATTTACAGGGACCAAAATGAAAAAGCATCCCTGGAAAACATATTACAGCTTTATTCAAAGCAGTTGAAGGCATTATCTCAATGGGAAATGGGATTCTGAGCTATGTCTATGGCCCCTAAAGATCGTGATCAATACTAAAAATGAGTAAACCTCTATCATGTGTGAAACAATGAGTTTGATAGATGCTGACTTCAAATTAGAGATCCCTGTCTCAATTTTCAAAACTGGAGCTATCAACACATGAGGTGATAGGTGATGCTGGTGAGGAACTCTTTTAAAGCATTTGGCTTTGTTGCTGGTGTTGCAGTACAATGAGTTAAACCACTGCTCCCAAAACCAGCATCCAATATTGGGGTGCCAGTCAGAGTCCTAGTTGCTCTTCTACCAAAAGCAGTGATACATGGTCTGGGTGCTTGGTTCCTGCTGTCCTTATGGGAGACCCAGATGGCGTTCCTGGCTTGTGGGTTCAGCCTGGCCCAGCCCTGGGCCACTGAGGACATTGTCCCTCTCTCTCTCTCTCCCCTTGCTTTTCAAATCAATCAACAGATTTTTTTAAAAGAATTATTCTTGAACTGCTATGAAATTATTATTTTTTTCTTATAGGAAAATGCAACTCTGACACTGCTGAAAACAAATATGTAATATTTTACAATGTATCAATCATCAATATTAGTAAAACTGAAAGTCTATTTAGCTTGAGACAGTTTCTAATTTATTTAATATATGAATTTACTTTTGTTGTTACAAGATAGACCAGAATTAAACTGAACTGTTCTGATCACTGACTTTGAATTTTAGAAGTACAACATTTGTTTCTCTTCCGAATGACCACCCTTATCAGGAGAATATCAGATTAGGGCTTGGGCGCTATATGTGCTTAATAAATATAGAAACACAAACACTGAGAGAAGAGCCAAGTTTCCAGGGCATCCTATTTTAAAATTACTGCTCTCTAGTATGTTCAAATGGCTCTCCAGTATGTAAACAAAGCATGAATTTGTGCAGATTGTTTAAACTGATATATTGGAAATCAATGGTACTGGGGCTGGTGCTGAGGCATAGAAGGTTAAGTCTATACCTGCAGTGCCTGCATCCCATGCACACACTGGTTTAAGTTCTGGCTGCTATATTTCCGATCTGGCTCCCTGCTAATGGCCTGAGAAAACAGTGTAAGATGGCTCAAGGGCTTGGGCCCATGCACCCACGTGGGAGACCCAGAAGAAGCTCCTGGCTCCTGGCTTTGGTCCGGCCCAGCCAGGCCTTAGCAGACACTGGAAAGTGAACAAGCAGACGGAAGATCTCTCTCTCTGCCTTTAAAATAAATAAATATATCCTTTAAAAATGGTATCATTTGTGATTGCTTTAGGTACAGTAGGCCTCAAAATAGATATGGTAAGAAATTCATGTAAAAACCTTTTAGACATGGTAGGTATAGTCTCTGTCAACACATTTTCTGTAGCAGAGAAACGCTGGGTGCAGATTGGGTAGAGCACTCTTCATTTTGGGCATGTGCTTCCCTTCCAAGGACAACAACGTCCTGAGCATCACTGTACATAAAATATAAAACCTGAGAAAATGTGTGGCACTTCATGTTTTGAACTCGCCAGCCAGTGAGTGAATAGGTAAGTGAATATTGAAATTCAGCTTTAAGAAAGCACACAAGGACTTTCCCTCAGGGAAAATGATTCTGTCACCTAATTCTCTATGAGATAGCCGTTTCTGCATGACATGGGTCTCTCCCATCCTGTGACTCTCTGGCAGGTCATGCGGCTTGGGGAATTTGCTTCTTGTGTATAAAAAATTCTGCAAAAATTACTATCAAAAACATATAGGTCTGACCTGGCAGCCACATGAGGTTTGAAGAATAAAGGCAGAAATTTTCTTTACTTCTTGGACCATATTTGGCAATGAAAAAAGTGAATCCTGTGAGAATATTCCCCATTGTATTCAGCAATGAGGCCGCAGCGGCAGCGGCTCCTTTTCAACACAGAGCACACAGGCGCGGGCTGATTCTGTTCTGATGTTTCCGACGGCGCCCTGCGTGATGCCTGCCTCCAGCTCCTCAGCTATTTGTGCCGCTGTTTTCACTCCGGTGATGAACTAGAGAGGCACACTTGAAGAGAGACTATCAGAGACTGAGATGAGGAAAATCAATTTCAAAGCCCCAAAGACGGCTGGTGCAGAAGGTCACTGAACACTAACAGTTGCTTTGTGGCTTCGGAATCTTGAGGGGGATTCTATTTAACAACAACAACAACAAGGAGACGAGAACTGTGCAACGGCACTGCCTCATTAACTTGTGAGGCTGAGCAACAGCTCACACATACATGGAAGGGATTCCTCTATGGCAAGCACAACTAATGGCTGTTCTTTTGTCCTTTAAGGCAGAAGACCTGTTTCTTTGTTGATCTGCCCTCCGACCAACCTTTTCATTCCAATGTCCACCCTCTGCGCTGGCTTATATTTTTAACCAGTTCCATGATGTATCTATCTACGGGTCATGTCACAAATTTGAAGTCAGTAAGGACAAAGACGGATTTTCTTCATCTTTCTTGCTGTCCTCATTTCCTCTTTCTTGGTCACTGCTTAGTAACTCCATCCTGTAGGTCTCTCTACCTGATGGACTTGGGGTTCTTTTGAATTACTGCTCTTTCCTGTCCCCTCCACCTCACCCGGGAGCCAGCCTGTCAGGGAATCCTGCATTCTCCCCTTCACTGCAGTCCTTCCGCCCTCTCTCTGGGTTTCCTTCCTGCCGCGTTTTCATACTCTACTTGTCAGAAAAAGAAGAGGCCAAAGTAACATTTCCATGTCAATTTTCTTCTACCCTCAAATGAAATGTCGTGTCTTATACAGTGAACCTGTACAGTCTACCCAATTACTTCTGTATTTCGAGTCTTCATTTCTGTCTTTTTTAAATTTTTGACAGAGTTAGACAGTGAGAGAGAGAGAGACAGAGAGGAAGGTCTTCCTTCCGTTGGTTCACCCCCCAAATGGCCGCTACAGCCGGTGCTACGCAGATCCAAAGCCAGGAGCCAGGCGCTTCCTCCTGGTCTCCCATGCGGGTGCAGGGCCCAAGCACTTGGGCCATCCTCCACTACCTTCCAGACCACAGCAGAGAGCTGGGCTGGAAGAGGAACAACCGGGACAGAATCTGGCTCCCCAACCGGAACTAGAACCTGAGGTGCCGGCACCCCAGGCGGAGGATTAGCCTAGTGAGCTGTGGCGCTGGCCCCCATTTCTGTCTACTCTTAATTCAGGCCACTTAGAACAACTTCTTATAGTTCGTTTTACTTCTTTTTACTGCATCTCTAAGCAGATATATTTTGTTCCTTAGTATCTCTTCATTTTCAACTCTCAAAATAACAACCAAAAAATGCACTATCTTTAAATTAAGAAGCACCTGGCTCCTGGCTTCAGATTGGCGCAGCACCGGCATCCATTTGGGGAGTGAACCAACGGAAGGAAGACCTTTCTCTCTGTCTCTCTCTCACTGTCTATAACTCTACCTGTCAAATAATAATAATAAAAAAAATTTACTATCATTAGATTTTCAGTAGCAAGATAATCAAATTTTTCATATAACTTTAAATGTGCCTTCTATAATATATTACATATATTATAAATGCAACAATGCATATTTATAAAGTCCTAACATCAAATACAAAATTAGGGGCTGACACTGTGATGCAGCTGTTTAAGCCTCTGCCTGTGATGCCAGCCTCCTATATGGGGACAGGTTTGAGTTCGGGATGCACCACTTCCAATCCAGCTCCCTGCCAAAACAGCAGAAGATGGCTCAAGCATGTGGGCTCCTGTACCCTCGTGGGAGACCAGGAAGAAGCTCCAGGTTCCTGGCTTCGGACAGGCCCAGCCCCAGCCATTGCGTCTGTTTGGCGATTGAGCCAGATTATGAAAGATATCTCTGTCTCTCTCTCCTTCTCTCTCTGTAACTCTTTCAAATAAATAAAAAACAAATCTTTAAAAATATACAAAAATAAGTTATATATGTTGTAAGCATAGAAAAGTTACTAAGAAAAAAACGAGTTAGTACTAGTCTTTTGTTCAGGGATTAATATAATCATGTTATTCCTTTAATTTTAAGTACATGGTTTAATAAGTGGGAAATTATACAGTCCCTACTGAAAGGCATTCCTGGAAATGTGTTACTCAATATGGTTGACTCATTTCCTCCATGGGAGATTAGGACAAAAAATAAAAGTCAAAAAGAAAGTGTGCAACTATTGAATGAAATTTTTGTTAGCTTTATAAGTGGTTATCTTCGTTAAAAAATCGTGCTTTCTTCAATGTTTTGTACAGTGTTGAAAATCTTTTTTAGAGATTAACAAACAAAGCAATGGATAGAATAAAAAGAACATAGTAGTTAGTGTTCAACTTCTTTCCATAAGGCACAGTTGAGACCTTATTAAAAACACGTAGAAAAATATTTCTTTTGTACATGATATCTGTTACATCATAGAGGGAGGAAGGCACTACTGCAGAGGAAGTGTTGAGGCTTTCTTCCTTGGCTTTCTCTCTTTGTTGGACAAAAAGTAATTTGTTAAAATAAATGAGAACTCAAGTAAAAGTCGTGATTTCTTGCTTCCTACTAATGTTTGCAGGCAAATCACTAAAAAGCTGGCAAAATATGGACTGTTTTCTTCAAACTAGATGCCCTGATTTCAAAGACAATGTGCCAATCAGAGGAAAGATGGGCTATATTTGGCTACATTTACAACCTTTTCAATATCCAAAGTTCTCACTTAAGAGCTAAAGAAATTTTAAGGTATGGGTTCCTTTTCCCTCTGGCAAAATATAACTTTCTGGATTTAAGAGGCTTATTAAATGTCTCACAAGATTTCCTCAACATCAAACGACTTTTCCAAAATGACATTTTCAGATCTAAAGCAAATGAATCCCACACTTGTGGATTAAATTTACCTGGAAATATATGAAGGTTAAAATTAACTACTGAGTTCAAAATAGTTTTAGTCATATGATGATGTGAAAACAATAAATGGTTTGTCTAGAACTCATTTTAAGATCATATTCTTTAAAAATATTTTAATATATAGAACATTTAATTGTTATAGTGCTTAATTTTCTGTACTGCCTGTTATCACTCATTTAATTACTTATTAAAATACTACAGAAAGCAAATAAGCTAAAAATATTTGTCAGTATAAATTTGAAAGTGAGGATGTACTTGAAAGATGATATTAACTACTTCACTTAAAACGTATGCTTATTATAGTCTTCAGAATTCTTAGAACCAAAGTTTCAACTTCAAGCTCCAAAGCCAACTATTTTATTTGCTAAGTGTATATTTAGCATTGTGTTTGAAACTGGTTAAAAGGCTGAAAAAAAAATCTGTTTACTTAAATAATGTGCTTTTGGGGCTGGCACTGTGGTGCAGTGGGCTAAACTACCCCCTGGGTGACTGGCATCCCATATGAGCACTGCTCTGAGTCCTAGCTGCTCTGCTTCCCATCAGCCTTCTTGCTAATCTCCTTGGGAAGGCAGTGGAAGTTCAAGGATTTGGGCCCCTGCCACCCATGAGGGAGATATGGATGGGGTTCTGGCATCCTGGCTTCCACCTGGACTAGCTCGGGCCTTTGTGGCCATGTGGGGAGTGAGCCAGATGATGGAAGATTTGTCTGTCTGTCCATCTCTCTCTGTGTCACTTTGCTTTTCAAATAAATACATAACTCTTAAAAAAAATAAAATGATGTGCTTTAGAAAATAACAATGAAGGCAGGGCATTTGGTACAGCAGTTATATCTAAGCAAGTATATCTAATTAATATATCAAAGAAGAAATGGCTACCGCAAATCCTTCTGTCTACTAGAACATACTCTTCCAGAAAGCTCAGTTCTAGACACGCTCACTAATAATCTCCCTACCCCTTTATATATGTTATTTTGAGAAGAAGAAAATGAAATAAAAAATTATGTCCTGCACAATGTGCCTTCTCCCTAACTTTCCCCCATTTTTGAAACTGATGAGGAAAGAGCACTGGCAACCAAGGCGACATGCCCACTGCTGGCCGCATGACCGACACTACAGGCTCTGGCGAAGGTGGCGGCAGGAGTAGCTCCTGTTCTGTGAAACAACAGGACGAGAAACAAACTCTCCTACTGTGGTACAGGAGAGCAGAACACCAACATAAATGGAAAAAAAAATCCCGCTCTGCATTCTTACTACAGTTACACAGCAAATGTTGCCATACCCCCAGAATTGTTTGAAAACATGGGAGCCAGTGTTGTGGTGCAGCAGGTTAAGCTGCTGCCTGCAACGCCTGCATTGTGGGTGTGGCTTCAAGTCCCACTTCCTCCACTTCTGATTTAGCTCCCTGCTAATGCACTTGGGACAGCAGTACAAGATGACCCAAGTGCTTGGACCCCTGCACCCGGCTGGGAGACCCGCTGGAGTTCCTGGATCCTGCCTTCGGCCTGCCCAGCTATGCCTTTGCAGACATTTGCAAACTGAACCAGCAGATGAAAAATCTGTCTCTGCCTCTCTTTCTCTATCAATCTGCCTTGCAAGTAAATAAATAAAACTTAAACAAAACTTACTTGAAAATGTGAGCAAAGGAACCAAAAGAGTATTTAACTGGTGAGAGAAAAGTTAAAAGGTATTAGAAAATCTAATGTTTAACCACATTCTTCAATAACCAGTGAAGTAGGATAGTACCTGACAAAAGATGTAACTAAGAATAAAAATTAGCAAGCAGGATCTAAAAGCTGAAAAGGCTCTTCTCAAGGCTTGGTTACAAACATGAAATGGATATGGGCGCCCGGTTGTAGTCCTGGTTGCCCCTCTTCCAGGCCAGCTCTCTGCTGTGGCCTGGGAGTGCAGTGTAGGATGGCCCAAGTGCTTGGGCCCTGCACCCCATGGGAGAAGCCAGGAGAAGCACCTGGCTCCTGGTTTCAGATTGGCGCAGTGTGCCGGCTGCAGCAGCCATTTGGGGGGTGAACCAACGGAAGGAAGACCTTTCTCTCAGTCTCTCTCTCTCAATATCTAACTCTATCAAATAAATAAAAAAAAATAAAAATAAACAAACATGAAATGGTAGAAATAATAAAGCATAATAGTAGTGAGTCAATGATACACTAAAATTTATTATTTTTCTCTTTGTATTTTGGTCATCTAATTTCTGTTCATTTTGAAAGAGGCTGATCCCAAAAATGTGCCTATGTGTGCGAATTTTCAAAAATTTGGGCAGAGTTCAAAATGAATTGATTCATTTGTTTCTGATAGAATCATCACTACCAATTTAATTATAAATATCTTACAGTAAGTCATATACTATACATAAGATGCAATAAAAGGAATATTTTAGATGCCCAATTATAGTGTATTTTTATAATTACATAAAATTTTAATATGTATTAAAATATACTTTAAGTAAGAAAATTAAACACGCCCCCCAAGTAAGCAATCAACATTAGAATTGAAATATCTTTTGATGTGAAAACAAAAGAACAAATATGTACTAATTCTCACTGTGACACAGTGAGTTAGTGAGACTGATAAACGGCTTCTTCATGCTGATAGCATGTTGGGGTCTCAAATCTATTACACTTTGGAATTGATGTGCTATTATCTTTGGACAACTTTCACACTAGGAGGTGATCCCAGCAAGAAAAGTGTCTAAATGAAAAGCTTATAAACAAGATACATTTCACTGCTGCAACCTGAATTAATATGCGCTATTAGTAATTGTACAAAAAATGGTTCGAGACAAAAACTATTTTAATATTTTACATAAAAACTATAATAATATGAATCTTAGTAGGCATACATTTCAGCAACTGCTGCTGTATCAATTTGTAATTATACTAAATAGGAAAACACGTTCGTAGTGCAATGTCATGTGTTAACTAATCTCTGAGGACTGAGAGGTAAAATTCTACACTGTTAAGGTGACGGGGAGCATTCCACTACGTCTTCACCATCTTTTATACTGCCTTTCCACAGTCTCAAGTAAGTGAGGGTCTTACCTAAATCCCGAGTACAACCACAGCTCTGTGAAATGTATACAGCTACACCCTGAAGCAACATACTTCCACAGTGACTAGTTTTAACTGAGCATATCTATAGTCAAGCACCAAATCATGTAATGGTTTTGATTTGGGAATGGTAAGAACTGAACAACTAGATTAAATATATAATATTTATTTTTACCATTATTAAGAAGGCTAAAAATAGTTTAACAGTCTTTGTTACATTTTCTATTAGTTTAATGGTATAGCCATGGCATCAAAATATGCAGCGATATTAGTTATTTTCTTACATATTTTAATATATCAATGACACTGATTGTTAGTAGTTATTACATACTAAAAATGTTAAATTAAAATGGAAATAACAAAGAACATCTTAAAGTTATTATATGCTATTTGGACAAGAAGTTAATCTATTTAATTATTAATTCTATTAATTACTGTTGGCCAGTAAAGTCCTGAGCTAGATAAAGAGAACAAGTTCAGATACCAGTGAAAGTTTATGGAGAATAAGAGAATCACTGTGCTGAGGGTCTCCCACCTAATCACTAAGCTGATGTCTATGTGGTAGCCAACAAGTAGTAGATGATTAAATAATACAGAAAACATCAGTCTGAAGAATGGAAAGGGTTTTGAATAAAGTTTATTGAGCCCCTACTTAACATGTATCCTACCAAAACATAATTGAATTTAAATTTCACAAAACTCCTGCAGTATGTGTGTATGTTATAAATCTAATTGTGGGCACTGTGGTGTAGCAGGAAAAGCTGCTGCCTACAGGGCCAGCATCCCATATGGGTGCTGGTTCGAATTCCCACTTCTGATCTAACTCTCTGCTCTCTGCTATAGCCCAGTAAAGCAGCAGAAGGGGCCCTACTGCTTGAGCCCTTGCATCTGCATGGGAGTCCCAGAAGAAGCTCTTAGGCTCCCAACTTCGGATTGGCTCAGCTCTGGCTGGTGCTGCCATCTGGGGAGTGAACCAGTGAATGGAAGACCTCTCTCTCTCTCTCTGCTTCTGTCTCTCTGTAACTCTGCCTTTCACATAAATAAATCAATCTTTTCCAAAAAATCTACTTGTTTAAAGATAAGAAAAATTAAGACTTAATCAACTTGCTAAAGGTTATATGGAGGGAAAACCAGGTTTTCTGGCTCCAAACTTATATAGTTCCCACTTGAGGAATGTACCTTCACTCCTACAGAGTTAAAACCAGTCATAGGAAGTATTCAAACTTTTATTTCTCTGTCTTGAAAGCTGCACTGACATGACATTTTCACAGTCTTGAGTACACTGGTGACAGTGAAGGCCACACTCAGCTCTCCTGCTGGAAAGTCACCAATGGCAAATAAGTCATGGGAGAGAAGGGTGAGAATTCCACCCAGTACAGGAGCTGACGGTAACACCTGACCTTTTGCCTAGTTTGGAAGTTTGTATGTGCTTCAAGATTTTCACATATTCTGGAATGAGCTGTGTCATGATCTTGAAAATTTAGATAGGACTGAAAAATGTTCACAGCATAATGAATATATGCATAAAGTTCACATATGTTTAATAATTATACATTATGTTTAATGCTTAAATTTTAGATGAATTAAGGGAAGTACAATCAAACTGTAAAAATGCTTATTGCATCCTTTCAATTTTTCATTTATAGATGCATAAGATGCACAAATTTATGCACAAAATGATACAAGTGTAGCATTTAAAATGTATGAAATACATATATTTTGGGGTTGAGTTTCTTTTCTTCTGTCATAAAAAAACAAATTCTGGTATCATTCCTAGAAAAAAGGTCATTTAGAATTTGGGACCTGAGATCAGACTGAGTGTTGCCCCTAACTAGTCATATGACTGAAGGCAGATTCCCAAATTTCAAAAAAGAAGGCAATATTATGGGCCGGTGTTGTGGTACAGTGGGTTGGGCTGCTGTATGGATCACCGGCACCCCATTTAGGTGCCACATGGAATTCTGGGTTCCTGGCTTCAGCCTGGCCTGGCCCCACTATTGTGGCCATTTGAGGAATGAATAGGAGATGGAAGATATCTCTCTCTCTCAGTATTTTTCAAATGAACAAGTAAGTAAATCTTTATAAAAAATTTAAAAAGAAGGAACTATTAGATGATTTTTAAGATTAATTTGATTTCCAAGATTTTTTCTAGAATACAGTACATTTTTGTCAAAAGCAGTCATCATATTTCTAGGTCCTCTATAATAGAACTGAATTTTTCATCTTGGCCTACTGTAAAACTTTAGTAGTATCTGGTAACAGAGGAACTCATGCATTCAAGCTTGGTTTTATGAATTACTACTACGCTCCCACCACCTCAGTTAATTTCTTCCCCATCTTATCAATGCTATATTTTCAAAAATAAATCCTTTCTTTAAAAGGTATTTTTTCCCATTTTTTCTACTTTATTTGAAAGGGAGAGAGAGATAGAAAGATATTCCACTCACTGGCTCATTCTCCAAATATCCCCAACAGCCAGGCTTGGGCCAGGCTGAAGCCAGGAGCACAGAACTCAATCCAGGTCTCTCCCATGGGTGGCAGGGACCCAAGTACTTGACCCATCATCAACTGCCTCCTAGGGTACACTTTAGCAGGAAGCTAGAACCAAAAGTAGAACCAAGACTTGAACTACTCATCCGAATATGAGAAACAGGTGTCCCAAGTGAAATTTAACATGCCTGATCTCGATCTCTAAATTTTTTAACTCACAGTGTTTCTCCTCCAGGAAGTCACTGTAACTAACTTTAGGATTTAGTGACTAAGCTTACTAATAAAATATCTCCAAAGTTGCAAAATATACCCAATTGTTCACAAACTGAACCAAAACTGAAACTCTTAGCAGCTGTCACTGTCTTAAGCAAGTGTTTATTGCTTGAGCAGTTGTCATTTTCCACTGTAAAGTATAAATTAACCATTTTTTCTCTTAAACACATAGTATAAGAAATTTTACATATGATATTTCAATGAATCCTTATAAAATCCTTGTGCAGGATTATCCATCCCATTTTGTGAAAGAGGCTAAGAATGTATGAGCACCATGGCAAAGGTTACACAGCCAGTAGGATGCTGAGATTTTTAACTGACAGCTGTCTCCCAAACCAGTGCATCTTCCAGTACTCCATGACCAGAAAGCAGCAACACTGTACTTGTGCAGGCTGCACCTGGAACAAGGTAAGCCCCCGCAGTAGCACTTACAAGGGTCCAAACAGGAGGTAAGATGCTGAGAACTCACAAAGAGGGTCCTGGCAGAATCAGGGAGGTTATCAAATAGAATTTATTAAGCTTAGTTGGCTGATTGCATGTTCAAGAATTTAAGCCTACAGGCTAAGAAGAAAGTTCTGAGAGTGGTGTAACAGAAAACATACTTTACCTGAGGTTTGAAATTAAAGGAGAAAGAAAGAAAATGGGAAAAGGTATGTCAAAAAAAAAAATGAAGAATTGCAGGAAAAGCTAAGTTATCATCTTAGACAGGGCATATATCAATTGGTGACAAAACCACAATATGAGAGTCCAGAGAAAAACCTAATTTTAAAATTGAACAAAAATTAATTTCACAAAAAGATAAAAAGTCACAGATAGCAGTAATGAATACAGATAAAAGATCCATGTGTACATATGTTCTAATGTAGGCAGACACACATATTATGTAAAGGGGACTGAGACGTATTTTCCCAGGCAATATTAGTGAGAGATAAAATGATTTCTAATTAAAGTCCCACAAAACAGCTGCTGAGGAACAGGCAGAGAGGTGCTTCCAAGTGAAGAGGTCACGTTCAGAAGATACTGATTAAATCACAGCCATTAACTATGACCAGGGTAAAGGCACAGACGACCTTCTGCTTTGATCATACTCACAGAAAAATGACTAGAAACGTGTTAGAATTATGGATTCACTTTCCTAGGGATCATGGAAATTAAGGTGACCCCATATGTATATTTATACAGATTACTGGTTATACAAAACCAAAGATTATGAGAATACACAGTATTTGCAATTTATTGAAATTACACTTTTAAAAATCACTGAAAGTCTATGACAAATGATTTTTTTTTCACAAATGATTAATGCCTATTGTGTTGGTGTCTTAACTGCTCACTCCAGTTAAACAAAGTAACAGTGCTACTCTATTGTAAATCTCTTCCTCAAGCACAAATGATGCCTAAAACTTTCACTACATTATATAAAACAGGCACTTAACTTCTGACTGATGTGGAGACAATGCATCTGTGAAGACTTCTACTGATTCATTCCAAACATTTACCTCTTCAGTGTTAACTAAAGGTTTCACGCATTGAACAGTTACTATTTAATTACTATCTGAAGAAGTCTTTTTTTTCTTTCAAGAACAAAAAATTAATGGACTTGGAGTTCCTATTTACAAAGACCCACCTTCTTTCTCTTCAGTGGCAAGAATAGAAAAAAAAAACAAGAAATTTTTTTCTGGTAAAATTAATCACAGTTTAAGTTTATGCTTGGCCTATTCAAAACATACAAATAAATTATATACATTTATTTATGTATTAGTGTATTATAAATTTACTTATATACACAATAAATGCTTTTCTTATTATTTGGAAAGAAAAGAGCTCTGTTCCAGTCCCAGGTGCTCTGCTTAAGATCCAGCTCATCCATGGGGCTGGCGCTATGGTGTAGAGGGTAAAGCTGCCGCTGAAGTGCTGGCATCCCATATGGGCGCTGGTTTGAGACGTGGCTGCTCCACTTCCGATCCAGCTCTCTGCTATGGCCTGGGAAAGCAGTAGAAGATGGCCCAAGTGCTTGGGCCCCTGCACCCATGTGGGAGACCCAGAAGAAGCTCCTGGCTCCTGGCTTCAGACTGGCACAGCCCCAGCCGATGTGGCTATCTGGGGAGTGAACCAGCAGAGAGAAGACCTCTCTCTCTCTACCTCTCCTTCTCTCTTTGTGTAACTCTGACTTTCAAGTAAATTTCTGTAATTAATACACAGTTATTCTTAAGTGTTGAAATTTAACTGAAATGTGATCCCTGTTAAACATAAGAGTAGGAATAAGAGAGGGAAGAGATATATAATTTGGGACATGCTCAAGCTGACTTGCCCCAAATGGTAGAGTTAGAAACATACCAGGGGACTCCAATTTAATCCCATCAAGGTGGCATGTACCAATGCCATCTCACTAGTCCAAGTGATCAATTTCAGTTCGCAATTGATCATAATGAAAGGACTAAGAGTCAAAGGGAGCACATAAGCAAGTCTAGTACCTGCTAACACTAACCGATAGAATAAATAAAGGGGAGAGTGATCCAACATGGGAAGTGAGATACTCAGCAGACTCATAGAATGGCAGATGCCCTAAATAGCACTCTGGCCTCAGAATCAGCCCTAAACGCATTCAGATCTGGCTGAAAAGCCCATGAGAGTATTTCAGGCATGGAAAGCCAAGACACTCTGGCAAAAGATCTCTGTGAGTGAGATCTCAGTGGAAAGAACAGGTCTTCAAAGAAGGAGGTACCTTTCTCTGAAGGGAGGAGAGAACCTCCACTTTGACTATGACCTTGTCTAAACAAGATAAGAGTCGGAGAACTCAAGGGCTTCCATAGCCTTGGAAACTCATGACTGGAGCATAGGGAGATTACTGATGCCATAGACAGGAGTGTCAATTGGTAAAGTCAACAACAGGAGTCACTGTGCACTTACTCCTCATGTAGGATCTCTGTCCTTAATGTGCTGTGCATTGAGATTTAATGCTATAACGAGTACTCAAATAATATATTTCACTTTGTGTTTCTATGGGGGTGCAAACTGTTGAAATCTTTACTTAATGCATACTAAACTGATCCTCTGTAAAAAAAAAAAAAAAAAAAAAAAAAAAAAAAAAAAAAAAAAAGAAAGAAAAGAAAAGAAACTATCAACTCCCAACTTGACTCTCACTGGGATTAAACATGACAATAGGTCTGATCTGATTTCATCATCATTAAAAAAAATCATCTATTATTTTTCACTTTATGTTTCTGTGTGGGAGCAAACTGTTGAAATCCTTACTTAATGTATACTAAGCTGATCTTCTGTATATTAAGATAATCGAAAATGAATCTTGATGTGAATGGAAGGGGAGAGGGAGTGGGAAAGGGGAGGGTTGTGGGTGGGAGGGACGGTATGGGGGGGAAGCCATAGTAATCCATTATTCGTACTTTGGAAACGTATATTCATTAAATAAAAGTTAAAAAAAAAAAAAAAAAAGAGACAGAGATCCAGCTTCTGCCAGGGAAGGCAGTGGAAGACGGCCCAAGTGTTTGGGCTGCTGCCACCCAAGTGGGAAACTGGACAGAGTTCTGGGCTCCTGGCTTCAGCTTGGCCATTTTGGCCACATGGTTAGTGAATCAGAAGATGGAAGATCTCTCTCTTTCACTCTGACTTCCAAATACAGATAAATGTTTTATAAAGAAATCATGATTTTGCTTTCATTTATCTTAATAACTATCTCTGAATCTTTATGTCAAAATTTCTTATAAAGGGGCTTCTACATCAGTGTGAGAGAATGGTCTTGTAAACCCAAATTATAATGTTCAATTTTTGAGTAATGTATGATGAGATTTTATCTTTGTTTCACATTTTTATGAATATATGTTTTACATTTCAATACTTAAATCTCTTGAATAGAATTTCATTCACTTTTCTGTCTTCAATTTATGTTCCCTCTTTTTTCACCTGGAAAACTACTCCTATGGTGACCAAGGCCACAGTGTGTGGAAGGCTACCTATACTTCTTGCAGGCAAGGTTGACTCAGACCTTGTGTTTGTATGATCTTCTTGCCTTTCCCTACCTAAACCGAGTAAGGATAATAGCTTAATAAACAATACTTCTGTTTAAGTATTCTATTTTTTAAAAGATGTAGCAATAGATCTCATATTAAAGCAACCCAGGACATCTTGATATTTAAATTTAAAATGCACTAATAAAGAGGTAATTCAATACGCAATTTCATACATTAATAATTAGCAAAACATTACTGAACTGCAAGGTAAAAGCTATGGGAACATAACTAATGAACTATCAATGCCAAAGTAGACTTCATAATAAAACAAGTCTTTAATAAATCATTTATTAAATGGCTACAAATGAACCATTTTGTTAACATCTAATAGGTAACTACTGAGCTACTTAATTCACATATATAAATGAGAAATCTGCAGGCAATTAACTTTACAATTGCTGAAGGTCAGGGCTTCTCAATGGGAGCTACTGTACTATTACCTTTCAATGCTGCTGCTGTAATAGGTCAATTCTAAGCTTTGCTTCAGCTGCTCGGTATTCTTGCAGCAAGTGTTATACACACTGAAACAGCTGAAGTATAAAACAAACAAAGGACCACTTAGGCTATCAAATGCCCTAAAAGCAAATTACCTGAAGTATAAGAAATAATGAGCTCAAAGAAAAGGAATTGTAAGAAAAGTTGTAAGCAGGTACTTGGCTTATAGGCACTAACTTTGTAGAAAATGATAAGATAGTAAGAATATATTTACAAGCTGCAAATACTTATTTGGGTCTTGATGTGACTCCAAAAGATCCAAAGCTCACTGGATGGACCACAACTATTCTATTTACTGAGTAGGAATGGAGAGTATACAATATTGATTGTTTGCAGCAGTAGCAAATGTTAAATTCATTAGAGAGAGGAAATAAACACCTTTATGAAAGCAGGTAACTGCCTCATGAAAACAATGCTTTCCAATAAATAAAAATCAAAGTTATACTGAAATGTCTAGGACAAGATAGAAAGCTTTAATGCCTTCTCCAGTGATTCAGTTACTACTGAGATTTTCATGGGTTATTACAAGGCCATTTTGTAACTTATCAGTATGTGTTGAAAGGGGAAGAGACAAAAAATCTAGAATCTCATCTACACATAAATTCATTTTATACTTTATAGCTAATAACTTCTAAATGACAGTTTCAGAAAAGTGAGAATTAGTAAAGAGAGAATATGCATAAATTTAAATAATTGCCAAGAGTGAAACCATACACTAGAGTAAAAAATAGTTAAAGGCAGACACAAGTCTGGATAAAGTTGTTAATATAGCTGAAACTGAGTCTGAGAATCATACTCAACAGGGAGTCTTAACTAAAAAAGGAAAAATCAATGATAAATAAGACTGGTTCTTCACCTCAAGAGTTCCAGCCAAGTGAGACTATTAAAGAAACCACAGTAGTACAGTGTGAAATTTTCACATCACCGCTTAGGTGGAAACACTGGGTATCTGCAAGTTGAAATACCATTTCTTTTGATCAGCAGCTCTGTTAAGATGTGAACACTGGATAGGGAGAAAGCAATGAGAAAACTATACTACAGATTAAATTTGTTAGCATGATTCATTATTGTTTGCATCTATTACTGAGATAATATCAACTGGTTGATTTTCTTCCTATGTCAATTCTTTAAACTATGGAATGTAGTTCCAGTGATGGTTCATGAATGGTTCTGCTTTGAAATGGAAGAAAATCTCAGGAACTACTCTCCCTGGGAGTGATCTCTCATATGGTCTGAATACAGAGAAAGCAGCCATAATTTCACAGATGCCTATAACAGATTATGTTCTAACTAGCCTCTTTCTTTTCTTACCCTCTCACCAACCAAACAAAAAGAGGAATAGCAAGGACACATCTTTTTCAGAATCATTCTAAATTCTTTAACACAAGACATGGCTTCATAGAACACTAACTCTCCGGAGTGTTGACAGTATTTGAAGCTTTTGTGCTACACATCTCTAAAATTAAACACATTTCTGATGATTTAACATGACATATTTCATAAATATTTGTCAAAACAATTAATGTTAACTACAATGCAATTATCCATATTCAATTTGATGACTCAACTGGAAAATTACTTTTTTCCTAATAAAATTTTTCCAAGTGACAATAGTGAATCAGTGTTGATTAGTTGTTCAGGGGCTGCTAATTAATTACATAGGGTAAATTTAGCTCTGTGCTAATAACCTCAGGCGGAAGAATCTGATACATGAATTTTGTCTTAAGTGAAGAGAAATCTGCTGTTTGCCTACTTTTTCTGTTCTTTCTCTTTCTAATCTCTCTCACAAGAGTGTTCAATAATACAAAATAAACAATAAAACTCAACTGCTCTTGGCTGACACTATAGATAAAAAGCTAAGAGTTCTCTGGACCCTTGTTCTTAGGTCAAGAATGAAAAAAAAGACAGAAAGATTTTTATTGTTGACAACTAACTGTGAGGACCTCCTGCTAGCTAATCCTCAGGGCAGAACTGGTTTAGATCATACATCTAATGGCAAGAAACAGCAATTTATTCATTGTGAGACATTCCTTCATCCAGCAGCCAATTTAAATGCTGGAGCCAGGCAGAGGCTCGAAAAGGTAGGACACTGCAGGGACACATTTTCTCAGGGGGTTCAGAGGCCTCTATTTGCAGGGTTTTCTAAGATAATGATCCTTCCCAGAACTTAATGGAAGCTTAGGGCAGTGAAGAAATAAATAACAGGAGTATAGGGAAAACTTCGCTGTAAAGTCTCTATTAACACGAGACCAATAAGTTATTATTACTCTTTGCTTTTGCAATTCATAGTATTAAGCGACACTGACTGTTGAAGTTCAGTACAGAGAAATGCTATGTACCAGTAGACACTTAATAGTGAAATGCATAAGCTCAGGATAGACTTTTCTTATCTACACTTCAGTATGAGCAGATTACCACCTGTGAGCTAGCCTATGCTATAAGCCACAAGTTAAGCACCTCACTGAAACACTCCACATACAGAGAAGACCATCAGCTGTTGAGAACCCTGCAAGACTGAGAAGCCTGGGGACCATCACACGGAAGTAGGGACAAAACTGCTTTGCACAGCTCCGGATTGCTAGCACTACAGGTCATCATCACACAATGGAAATTTCAGTACATTGTCAGGATGAATTTCCTAAAAGAATTGCCTGAGCATGGACAGAGTATCTTGGAAAGAATCCTGGAAGGAATGGTCCCATCTCCCTCATATTGCAAGAGATTAAAATATTCTTAACAAATGGTCGTCTGACTTGGGCTAAAGCATTATACTTGGGAGACCACTGATTTTTTGACATAAGGGACAAAATACAATCTGAGAAAGTATGGAAAATCTAACACAAGTAGTAGCTAAACACGTTCACTGAATCAAGCTACATGGGACTGAGAATCCCATTTTCACCTCCTTCCTTTTCTTCCATGTTGCTGCTAAATTGTAGAAAAGTTAAAAAAAAAAAAAAAAACAGTAGTAAGTAAAAGTTTAACTAAAGTTACTTACTCTCATTTTCCATAGGGAACAAGTTGTGTGAAAAGAATGGGAAAGTTCATTGGCTCAGTAAACTAAAAAATTATCAACAATCTGTAACTGATCTTAGAGAAGACAAAATGCAGAAGTATGGCAAATCTCTTAGTAAGAAAAGGGTTGGACACTTTTATTTTTAAATTTTAGGTATTAAAAAATTATGGTTTGTTGACTGCTGCAAAATACGCAGTCTCTGTGCAGGTACAATGATCTGAAAGCCACATCTATATAAAACTTACCTGCTTTCCAGTGGTACATTACTGCCAAGGACCCAGCTGTCCTGCAGCTGGACGGACTCGGGTGTGGTTTGCAGCTCGGCGGGCAAAGCAGCCGGCGGGGCCGGACTCTGGTTCCTTCTATTGGTCAGGGAGTTCCTATTGAGAGAAGTGATGGATGGATGGTGCTGTGCAGAGTGCTGCTTATGGGAAGGTGGCAAAGGCTGCAGGGTAGACTGGCCTTGGTTGTTTGCAGGTTGCTCTGGAAAAAAAGAAAAGAAAGAAAACTCATTATATATATTTACGTGTATGTGCATGTCTATATATACTACCAATTTCTTGGGGGTCTGCTGGAGATGAATTAGAATTAAAAACTGTATATAACCCATAAACTAATAAATTTGCATATTATTCTATTAAGCGGGTGTTCAGTGACATTCTCTAAAAGCAAGTTTACCCTTGATACACAAAGTTCTAATTAATATACAACAGATGGCAAAATTGCTTTCGGTTTTAATTTGTTTCAGTTTTTTTTTTTTCATCTGGTTTTATTAACACCTACAGAAAACAGCATCTGACAGCTCCCCTAATGCGCCTTTAGATTTCAGCTTTTTTTAACAAACCAACCCTGAAATTAAATGGGTAATTTCAGTAGAACACAAAGGTTTTAGAAATGCATATAATCCCTATAATTATTTAATGGAGTTTTTTTAAGCTTTATTTAACTGCAATAAATTATTACAAGCTAGTTGCTAAACAGCAGTAGACTACTCCAGTTTAGTGCATTTCAAATAAGGCAGATCTGCACTATGATCTACTAATAGACGCTAAGTATTCTCTAGCAGAAGGTCACTCTGTGAAGCAGATGTTGTTTCATGGATACTTAACAGACTGAATCACATCTGATTACAACGTCAGAAGACTCATATACTTAATGACCGTTACATCCATTAGAACACACACAGAACAGATTTTCCAATTTCACAGTAAGCAGTATATAACTACATTTTGAAGGAAGTCATAGGTGACCAGAGAAACTCATGCCACTATGTCAGTGCTACAAATATTTTGTTCTAAACTGCAATCATACAGGATCCAGCAACTTCAAGATGTGACCATGGCACTATGCTGTAACCACAGAAAATCCCCTAAAGCTAGTAAGCTATAAGTTAAAATTCACAAACTAATGCAACATCTGAGATCTACTTTTCAATCTTAGTGCCTATATTTGGATATGCTAAAATTTACAAATATTACATTCTATCAAACAGAGAGATGACTCCTTCATTTAATCCTAAATGTATTATGGCCATACACACATAAGATGTCAACTTTTGACTAAATGTAGTTCAAAATGCAATATAATTTAAAGTGATATATTAAATCATGCTATTAATACAAATGCACATATTAAAAGAAAAAGAGCCGGCAGGCGCCGCGGCTCACTAGGCTAATCCTCCGCCTTATGGTGCTGGCACACCGGGTTCTAGTCCCGGTCGGGGCGCCGGATTCTGTCCCAGTTGCCCCTCTTCCAGGCCAGCTCTCTGCTGTGGCCTGGGAGTGCAGTGGAGGATGGCCCAAGTGCTTGGGCCCTGCACCCCATGGGAGACCAGGAAAAGTACCTGGCTCCTGCCATCGGTTCAGCGCGGTGTGCCGGCTGCAGTGCGCTGGCCGCGGCGGCCATTGGAGGGTGAACCAATGGCAAAAGGAAGACCTTCCTCTCTGACTCTCTCTCTCACTCTCCACTCTGCCTGTCAAAAAAAAAAAAAAAAAAAAGAGAGAGAGAGAGAGAGATAAGAGCCATAGAATGGCAGATGTCCTAAACAGCACTCTGGCCTCAGAATCAGCCCTTAAGGCACGCGGATCTGGCTGAAAAGCCCATGAGAGTATTACAGGCATGGAAAGCCAAAACACTCTGGCAAAAACAAACAAACAAACAAACAAAAAACACCTCAATGAAAGATCTCCCGAGTGAGATCCCAGTGAAAAGAACAGGTCATCAAAGAAGGAGGTACCTTTCTCTGAAGGAAGGAGAGAACTTCCACTCTGACTACGACCTTGTCTAAATATAATCAGAGTTGGTGAACTCAAAAGGCTTCCATGGCCATGGCAACTCATGACAAGAGCCTAGGGTGATTACTGATGCCATAAACAAGAGTGTCAATTTGTTAAGTCAACAAGGATCTCTGTTCTTAATGTGCTGTACATTGTGATTTAATGCTATAACTAGTACTCAAACAGTATTTTTCATTTTGTGTCTATATGGGTGCAAACTGTTGAAATTTTTACTTAATATATGCTAAACTGATCTTCTATATATAAAGAGAAACGAAAATGAATCTTGATGTGAATGGAAGGGGAGAGGGAGTGGGAAAGGGGAGAGGGAGTGGGAAAGGGGAGGGTTGCCGGTGGGAGGGACGTTATGGGGAGGAAGCCATTGTAATCCATAAGCTGTACTTTGGAAATTTATATTCATTAAATAAAAGTTAAAAAAAAAAAGAGAGAATAAGAGGGGACGGTGCTGTGGCATAGTGGGTAAAGCCACTGCCTGCAGTGCTGGCATCTCATATGGATGCCAGTTCAAGTCTCGGCAGCTCCACTTCCAATCAAGCTCTCTGCTTGTAGAGGCTGGCCCAAGTCCTTGGGACCCTGCACCTGTGTGGTGGCTTGAGATCCGTGATGTTCCAGCCATTGCAGCCACTTGGGGAGTGAACCAGCAGATGGAAGACCTCTCTTTCTCTGCCTCTCCTTCTCTGTCTGTGTAACTCTGATTTTTAAATAAATAAATTAAATCTTTTAAAAAAGAGAGAATAGGAAACATAGGAAGTATCTTTCATCTACAATGTGAACTCCAGCAGTGATTATTTAGCCAAATAACACAGCCTAACACAGTCATGGTATGTAACAGTTTGAATATATATTATTAAGCTTCTTCACAGGGTATGATAATAATAATAAAAAAAAAACTCCTCCCCTTTCATGACATCAGTAATTATTGGATGTTTCTAATGGACTCTAGTGGTCATATCATATTGTTTACCAACTAATAACTTCTCTCTGGAAATGGGGAGGAGCAGAGATAACCCTTTAGCATATGAAAACAGCTACTCCTTGTTCAGCCTCTAGTCTTGCACTTACCCATACCAGAAACTGCAGAAAACCTCTTTGGTTCACTGCTTTGTCTGTGATAAATTATGAATGCTTAAATCTCAGGTACACTGATGTAAGCTTTTGAGGAAATGGCAATGTTGACATACAACACATGAAGGGTCTTCAAAAAGTTCACTGAAAATGTAAAATATGAAAAAACAAAAAAACTATGCATGGATTTCCCAAAGTTTCTGCACCAAGATAAATACCATTTTCCACGAAATTTGGAAGTGCCCTCAACAGTTCTAACTGTGTTAGGAGAAAGACACTCACAGCACAAAAGCCATCTAAGATTTATTATTCAGGTATCATATAATTAATTGGTGCTGTCTTCTTCAGCACCAATGTATATGATTAGAATCTCTAAGAATGTCTTTCAAGAAACTGCTGATAGTTAAGACACAAATTTGCAGTTACGAGGGCCTGGATGAGGTCGGTGCTAATAGAAGGGAACCAGAAATGGCAGAAACATTTCAAAAGTAAAAATAACAAGACTATGCCTAAAAAGAAGTAGAAGGATGGGCCAGATGACTCTATGCTTTTAGGTATGATGCCATTAAAGAATGATTTTATATTCTATATATAGAAGAAATTAAACAATTAGATGTTATACTACAGAGAGGAAACAGCAGTATATTAGAAGTCAGAATAATAAATTTTTAAAAATTGATCTGAAAAGCAGAGAGAAAGAGAGGGAGTGAGCAGGCAAGCACGCTATCTTCCATTAGCTGGTTTATTCCCTGAATGCCTAGGATAGCTGGAGTTGAGTTAGGCTGAAGCCAAGAGCTAGAACTTCAGTCTGGTTCTCCAATGTGAGTGGCAGACACACAACTCCTGGAACCACCACCTGCTGCTTCCCAGCACGTGCCATCAGCAGGAAGCTGGAATGAGAAGCAGACCTGGGGTTCAAACCTAGGCTCTGTTATAGGATGTGAGTGTCGCAAGTGGTGTCTTACCACAGCACCAAGGGCCTATCTGCAGAATACTCAATTTGAATCCTCACTCTGGTCAGCCATCACGGCAGTGAGCCTCAGATTTTTCATTTCCAATGTGGGAAATATTGCCCCGAGTGGGTCTTAGTCTAATTCTAAGGATTCAATGAAATCCACTACTCATGCATTCATTCATTCATTCATGTATTTAGCCAGTCACTCCATATTTATCTAAACTTTATGGTCCAGGGATATGCTAAGGTGACCAAGTACTGTATTCATGATGAAAGAAAGCATTATGGAAATACAGATTATTATGGAAAATTAAATGATTTTTGAAGGCTCATTATCATCAATTTCAGGTTGATGAACTTAGAGAACTTCTCCTCAAAACCAATGAAAAGACAAATCCTGGGAAAAATTTTTATGTAAGGGTTCAAAATGTGTAGCTGTGGCTTTCCGTAGGTTCACTCTTTTCTTTGGCAGGTATTTATAGAGAACCTCCAAAGTATGAGACACATGCAAAGATCCATGCTCTTCTCAGTAGTCTACCCAAGCTGCTTCATCAGCATAGTCTGTCTTCTGAAACCTCTTTTAATTTGACTACAGAGTCAAGAAGCCTACCAATAAAACAAAGCCCGATGATGAGAGTTAGGTGCAATCTAAAATTTAGTGAAATAGAAACACTGCAGAATGAAATAGGGTAGCTGGCAAGAAATCTAAATTCTGAAGGATTTAGTTAGGGGTTTGCACTAGTTCTAGACATCTGGGTTTTAGGACATAGGAAGTGGGTAGCATACGTATCTACAATAATTTATTAGAGATATTATAATATATGAAGTCTAACAAGGTAAAATAAAATTAAATACAGCCAGAAGATTGTGTTAAAGCAAAACAAAGGTAGGGATGATTAAAAAAAAAAAAGCCAAGTTTAAGGTTAGTAGACCCAATACCTGCTGTATAGTTTCATACATTTTTCTTTCAAAGGCAAAGAAAGAGGTCTTCCATGTATCAGTTTATTTCTGAAATGATCACAACAGCCAGCGCAAAGCCAGGAGCTAGGGGTTTCCCAGATGGGTGACAGGAACCCAAGTAGCAGTAAGCTAGGATTCAGAGTGGAGCCAGGACTCAAACCTAGGCACTCTGTTACAGGATGTACGTGTCTTAAGCAGCATCTTGACTGTGCCGAATGCTCACCCCATTTTTATATACTTTTAAAGACAGATACAAATTTGGCTGCACTTTCCAGTTTTCATTACAAAAAGGAGAACATGAGCTGTTCCATGATTCAGAGTATTTTTAAAGTCAGAAAGTCTACTTAAGAAAACTGGAACTATTAACTGGCATGGAGAATCCTCATGTGAAGAACAACTGAATGTCCAAGGCAATTTTTATAACCAAGGTTCAAAATGGACACAAGGAAACAAAGGACAAGGTACGGATTTGAAGCCTATAAATGTTTAAGAACCTAACACAGAGGCCGGAGCTGTGGTGTAGTGGGTAAAGCCACTCACTGCCTGCAGTGCCAGCATCCCATATAGGCACTGGTTAGAATCCTGGATGCTCCACTTATGATGCAGCTCCCGGCTAATGTGCCTGGGAAAGCAGCAGCAGATGGCTCAAGGTGGGCCCCTACACTTCATGGGAGACCCAGAAGAAGCTCCAGGCTCCTGGTTTGGGATCAGCCCAGCACTGGCCATTGTGGCCATTTGAGGAATGAACCAGTGAATGGAAGATCCCCCTTTGTCTCTGTCTCTCTGTAACTCTTTGAAATGAACAAATAAATCTTAAAAAAAAAAAAAAAAAAAAAAAAAAGAATCTAACACAGGTGGGCAGGTCCATGCAAGAACACCTGCAACAGCAACTCTGGCCTTACTGCTTTAAGCTAATCCACTGAGACGAGCTTTGCACAGATGTGAGAAAAAGTTTTGGATAAAATGACTTTGAGTGACGGGACAATCAGACCTCACATAGTCTTCAGGTTTAATGTTCCTGCCACAATAGTTCTGAACATGTCTTTCTCCAAGAAACTTATGGCTTCCTGGCGCCTATGAAGCATAACATGAACTCAAAAGGTAAATATTACAAATACATACTTTTGCAAAATATTCCACATACATCATCTTCACAGCTTCTTTGTCCCGGTCAAGCTTGTTATGGCTGGGACATGCCCTACAGATTTCTACTTCGTGGCTCCTATCTGGAAAGAATTTCCTCCTTTCTATATTCAACTGCTACTGATTTCCATCTCTAAGAAAGAGGACACCTCTTCTGTTCCCTTCGGGTAAAACCATTTTCTCTTTTCTGAGTCTTCTCCAACCATTTTCTCTGTTGAGCTTTCACGGCTCTATTCAAGTTCTTTCTTTACCACATGCATACAGTTAATTTTGTAGGTCTGCATCTCCTACTAAGATTTCTATGGGCAGGATCCAATCCAATTCACCTTTGACTCCTAAGGATCATGCAAGAATAGATATTCAATAAATGTGCTGAATGAGTGAAGATTTGTGAAAAATTCAATGAGAGCTTGTTGAAGAAGCAGAAAGTGTAGTTTGCCCATATGGCCTTTAACTGTAAGGTAATTTGCAAACATGTCATTTCACCAAGGAAATTCTTAATCCTGAAAGGCAGGAAATCACTAGAATTTCTTATTATCTTCACTAAGCACCATACTTCGAAGACTCTTAAGTTGTACTGATTGACAGATGCCATTTCTGTAACTGCGGGGTCACTTCAGTCAGACAAGGTACCATGTCATCCACCCCAGGTATTTGTTTTTAGGAACATTTTTTGGAACAGTAGCAAATGTTCTGATATTTTAAACTTACCTTTTCTAAATGTTTATATGTTTTCATTTGAGTTGAAAAGCAGAGAGGGAGAGGGAGAGGGAGAGGGAGAGAGACAGAGAGAACGAGTGAGCAAGCATTCGAGAGAGCATGTGGGGTATCTTCCATCTGCATGCTCTCTCGCCAAATGCCCACAATGGCCAGGGCTGGGCGAGGGCTGGGCGAGGGCTGGGCCAGGACAAAGACAGGAGGCTGAGAATTACACCCTGTTTGGCAGGGACCCCATTACCTGAGCCATCACCTGCTGCCTCTTGAGATGCTTTAGCAGGAAGCTCGATGGAAGCAGAGCAGCTGAGACTTGAACTTATGTAAGATGTGGGCATCCTAAATGGGACCTTAACCTGCTGTGTGACAATTTCTGCCCCTAAAATTCACCATTTTAAGATGCACAAATAATAAAATACAACCTATAAGACATGAAACAATATATTAAAATATTATTATATATTCCACCATAGCATGGTTTTCTTGTGATTTAAAGATCACAATGAGAAATGCTCCTAATTAGATATTTTGGAAAAGATACAGGTTATGAAAAGTAAAATTCCTGGTACCATATTTACTAGAAATGACTACTCACAATCAATGCCTTTCCTCAGTTTGCTCTTGCCTTCAGGTTCCTACTGCTGATACAGTTTTAATGAAAGCCTTACAGCTGTTGGCTTATTGTGACAAGGTAAACAACATTTATAGTGAGTATTTGTTTCAGCTCACATCATATGTTGTATTAATCACATTCATCAGATAAACAAAAGTCTGGTTATTTTGCTGCACCTTTTGCCATCAAAGCCCTCAGCTCCTCAACAGTGTCACTGAAGGGTGTCAGTTCTCAAGGTAAACCCATTAGTGCGAGTTAATAACCTGCATGGAGGGATGCACTGAAGAAGGCGTGTTGACTGCTAGACCATGGAAGGACGAGGAACGACGGAAGCTCATGGGTAACAGGGCAGCTTCCACTTTAAGCAGCTTACAGATTCCCAGTTCCACATAAAAGGCAGGCACGTGAACGGAGCTCTGCAAGGGGAAGAGCAGCAACTTCGGATAGCTTGTCCTGGATGGCAGCTCGGCTGCACGAATCCGGGAACTGAAAGGCGCCACAGGGACAAATGACAGCAAATAGGGGATATTTATTTTGCACGGGGTATTTTCTGGAATAAGCTGTGGAATCGCTCTGAGCCTCATTTATTTTACGGTACTTATTTAAAGGTTCTAAAAGACAATGTGCCTAACGTAACAGGCGGTGTGAAACGGCAACGGTTATTCGCGTAGGGAAGAAAAACTCCCTCCAGGGCAGAACATCCGAGGAAAGACAAAGTAATTGCAGAGGCCTGTTGCCAGCTAACACCATCATCACAAGAAATAAGCAAACACAATCACATATGGGCACGATTTGCTTTTAACAGTTAAGAAATCTACAATTAGATGAGGTGGGTGTTTGGTGCCCTGGTTAAGCCACTGCCTAGGATGCTCGCATCTGATATCCAGAGTCCCTGGGTTCAAGCCTCAGCTCCAATTCTCAACCCAGTTTTCTGCTCATGCATGTGGTAAGAGGCAGGAGTTACTGAGGTAACTGAGCACCTGTCACTTATGTGAGAGACCCAGATGGAGTTACGGGTTCCTGACTTCAGCCTGGCCTAGCCCCAGTTGTTGGGGCATTTAGGGAGTGGACCACTGGATGGAAGATCTCCCTCTGTGTCTGTCTCTTTCTCTCTCTGCCTTTCAAAAAATAATTAAAAATAAATTTGCAATTTGATTCATAGGAATCAAAAATAAATGAATCTCTTGCCAGTTCTCACATAAGAAGGGATCTGATTTCATTCGTAGTCATGAAGTTAGGTTCAATGACTTTACGACTTTTCCCAACTTGCATGACCACAGAATGTCAAGGCGAAAAAAAAAAAAAAAAAGAAAAGAAAAGAAGAACATCTGGCATTTAAACAAATATGGGTTTCTTTGCTGGTTTACTTTGTTTCTTTAAATTAAAAGCTACTACTGGCAGCTCCCAGACTGCTGTGTGCAATGCAGTTCCAGCTCCTCAATGGCTTGCAGCCTTGGGTTGTGGCCTTTGGGGAGCAGAGTGGAAATGGACTTTCAAACAAGAAAGCTGGGAGAGAAAATAACACCTGCTGGGAGATGGAAACACCTCTGAGTGTGTCTGTGTGGATGTGTGTGTGTGCTCTGTTCATGTGGGAGGAAGTGAAGGCTGAGTGTGAGATGAGCAGGGAGGAGGAGCGTTGGTCTGGCACTTGCTTTGAGCAGGTGTGCACAGTGGGAAAGGGTGTCCCCACACTGCTGCACCTGCTGTGTCCTACCCACTTCCATCACTGCCCTGTCTCCCTCTTCCTTCCCTGGATTTCAGTTGTGAACTGGCTGCAAAGGTCCCCAGTGCAGAAGCACCCCAGTTCAGAAGGGCGATAAAACCTAGAGGCTGATGGCTCTGCTGCTGTAGAGTAAGTGCAGTTTTGGTAAAGTCTGCTGACAAAAGACAAGTGGAAGGGTGGAAGGGGGGTGAGAGGGGGAGAAAAAGGCAGAACAGAACAAACTTTTAATTTTCAAAACACTGGAGAATCCTGAGAAGTGTGGGGAGCAACTCGGACTAGACTAAGTTACTGGAATTAAGATTTATTCTATGCATCTGCTCTCCCACAATATGGCGCTGAGAAGGGAGAAACAGCTTCTACACAGCTGCCTCCAGTTCCACCAATAAACTGTAGGACCTGTTCCTGATTGGAGGAGAGCAGCGTACTTGGCGTGTGGGTAGCAGAGTTGGGATTGGTGGAAGGACTATAAAGGAGGAGAGAGACAACATGCACCAGGAACATCTAAAGGGAACATCTGAAGGAACACCTGTGCAGCCCCCAAGAGAGCCGGCCGGCGGTGTGCCGCTCCCCCGCGGAAGTGGGGAAAGTGGCCAGGGGGAACAGCCCTTCCACGGAGGTGGAAGGGTCGGTAGCCAACCCGGGAAGAACCAGCAGCAAACCCGGGGAGGGCCGAGCAGACAAAAGAACAGCGCAGGGTCCTGTGTCGTTCCTCCACGAAGACGGGGAGCGACAAGAAGCACATGATGCAAACACCTACTGGGGTGCATTCATTGTGTGTGGCTTACTGGCCTTGGGATACTAATAATGGCAAGCTGAGCAAAGAAACAAGCTCTGATCTTACCCTTTTAAGAGTCTGCAATATGATACACAGACCATGCTAAACCAGACAAACTGCTAAAAGGACCCAAGCTTGGTTACTGGTGCTTAGCAAAAGGTAGGATGAAAGCTTTTGTTTCTGCATCCTGGTAGTATTCCTTCCCCTCCACTCCCAAGCTGGGTCTTTTCGTAAAATAAAATAAAATAAAATTGCTTTGTTTATTTGAAAAAGTTACAGGGGGGTGGGGAGGGTATTGATTGACCTTCCATCCACTGGTTCATTCCCCAAATGGCTGCAACAGCTAGAGCTGAGCTGATCTGAAGCCAGGAGCAAGGGGCTTCATCTAGGTCTCCCACTTGGGTGCAGGGACCCAAGGACTTGGGCCATCCTGTGCTGCTTTCCCAGGCACATTAGCAAGGAGCTGGATCGAAAGTGGAGCAGCTGGGACTCAAACCCCTGGCACCCATAGGAGATGCCTGCGCTGGAGGCTGGAGCTTTAACCCACTGTGCCACCGTACCAGGCCACTTGGCTGGATGTTTACCTACTCCTCCTGCCTTCAACCAAATTGAAGTTTTCTTTAAAATTGACCGCTTCCTCTAAACAAGTTACCAAAACACACAAGAGGATTTTCAAATAACAATGAGGAAAAAAATGGAATTAAAAGATAAATTTATTTTGGTGCAAGAGAATTTTTGAAATCTGGGCACAGAGCATTCCAGCACAAATGTTTTGAAGGTCCCCTCATACAAAATTTTGTTTTTCTATATTTCATTTCCATATTATTTTAAACTAGTAACCAGAACTTCAAGTTCATCTTCCAAGTGCACAAGGACCAAATCACCATTAGCCTTTTGATTTTCAAACTCCCAATTTAATTCTTGGTTTAGCTTCATTTTTCTGGTCCATTATCAACTAATACTGTGACCTTAAAGAAATTGCTTTCCCTTGATTTTCTAATGAAAATTTAAGTAATAACACTTTGCTCCTTTGGAAAGATATCAGGAGCTATGAGGAAGAGGGTATTATAAATTTAAAATTTTCATGACATTCTGCACAGAAAAATCTCAAATATATTTCAGATATTTAATAGTCATTATTACCATTTAAAAAATTGCATAGCAAGACCTTTCCATCCACATAAATGGGGAAAACCTGAACTAAGGGTACATGTGTTGATAGGCAAACCACAAACCCAGAGGAGCTCATATAAGTATTAAAACAAAAACTGATACACAGGTGGCTTTTTTCTACTTTCCTTTTCCATCCCCCAGCCCCAGATAGTATGATAGTAAGAGCACTGCCTAAAATAGTACAATGGAAACTAGAAAAGAAAGACTTCACCTCACCCTGAAAACCACTTTCACAGAAGCCTGGTTCTTTGGATCATTATTTCATCTGGAATCTTTCACAAGCCAAGGGTTTGAAAGGGAATTGTCCACTTATTTATTTTTTTATTTATATTTTAAAGATTGACTTATTTGAAAGTCAGAATTTGAAGGAGGGAGGGGGGGAGGGGGAAGTGGGGAGAGGGGGAGGGAGAGAGAGAATATTTCATCTGCTAGGTTACTCCCCAGATGGTCTCAACAGCCCAGCCAGGGCTGGGCAAGCCAGGAACCAGGAGCCAGGAGCCAGGAGCCAGGAGCCAGGAGCCAGGAGATTCTTCCAGGTCTCCCATATGGGTGCAAAGGCTCAAGCACTTGGGCCATCTGCTGCTGCTTTTGCCAACAGCAAGGAGCTAGATGGGAAGTGGAGCAGCCAGGACACGAACTGGTGCCCATATGGGATGCTGATGTCACAGGCCCCGCATTGTCCACTTAAATACCTCTGTAAGCCCTTGGTTAAAATATAGCATTGTGTAAAAATCCCAACTACCACAAATTTTCTGTCAGACAGTTGCTTACAAATTAAATGAAAACTAAAAATGTGTTTTAAAAATCATAAGGTGCTACGGGACTGATGCTGTGGCATAGTAGGCTGAACCTCCACCTATAGCACCTGCATCCCATTAAGAGCGCTGGTTCGAGTCCCAGATACTCCACTTCCAATCCAGCTCTCTGCTATGGCCTGGGAAAGCAGTAGAAGATGCCCCAAAAGCTTGGGCCCCTACACCCGCGTGGGAGAACCCAAAGAAGCTTCTGGCTCCTGGCTTCGGATCCACCCAGCTCTGGCCGCTGTGGCCATTTGGGGAGTGAACCAGCGGAGAGAAGACCTTTCTTTCTGTCTCTCCCCCTATCTGTAACTCTACCTCTCAAATAAATAAATCTCAAAAAAAATCGTAAGATACAGTATTAGTGAACAATGTTTTTATTACCATCATTGGACAACTGATTATAAGGCTATTTATATAAAACATGTGAGTGTGAAAAACATCAGAGATAAATACGAGGTAAAAGAAAGTCATGTGCTCACCAGAAGCTATCACATCAGTGCGTGCAAATGAACTAATTTAGTGTACGTTTTAGGTTGGTGAGAATTTGGTTTTGTTTCTTTTAGGGTCATTCTTTGAACTGAAGATTATAAGAATTAAACACAATGAGTTTTTTTAATCTTTGCATTCTCATTTTTCCTTTGTGAGTCCATCACGCCTTCTATTCCAGGCACTGTGGCAACCTATATTCCCTGCCAAGTCCTTTGCTACAACATCTAGAACTGTGGGTAAAATATAGTAAACACCTTTTTGATGATCTGATTTAGCGTATCTATGGTGTGTCTACTACTGACCAGGCTCTTTTCTAGGCTTTGAGATCTATGAATGAATAAACAGGCACCAGTTTCATCTCAGCATTGGAATACACTTCAGGTTAATATAACTAAATTGGGAAGAAGAGATGAGCCAAAAACAGAGCAGAGAGAAAAATGTTCAGAGCATGCAAACTGACACCGTAGCTACCCTGGAGAGGTTGCCAGTCTCTATAAGCTTTTAATGCACAAGGAGGAGACAAGACACACTGCCTCAATTGTATCTGAGACCCTAGTCTGAACCCAGGAAGAGCTACTCCCTCAGTAAAAGAGTAGACTTCAGTCTTGTCATTGCAAAGGCATCAATAGGGAATCTTGCTGCGTTGACTTGAGTTCTGTATGGGGAAGAAAACAACTCTGGAAATTTAACTGCTGGCCTGCACTTCCCTGGGGTATGGGGTTGAAGCTTTTACCATCAACATAGTTCTGGAACCCTAATACAAAAAATTAACATTAAAACTGTTTCTGCCCAGCTGTGCTCCTGCCTGGGGCACCCAGCAGAAGCAAATTCAACACTTCTGAAAAAGCATATGCTCTCAGTCCAAATCACCAAGGACTTTCACAGATAAAACCCTGCTTTCTGTGAGCTGAGTCTAAAAATTACAAAAGTGGAGAGGAAGTAATTTGCCTTGAGCTAAAGTTTATAGAAAAAACAAATGGGAGGAATTATCTCCCCAAAACTCCAGATAGTATAACCATCAGATAAAAACATTAAGCCATTGCTTGCAACACCAGCATCCCGTATTGGGGTGTCGGTTCAAGTCCTACCTTTTTCATTTCTGATCCAGCTCCTTGCTAATGCTCCTGGGAAAGCCGCAGAGGAAGTGCAGGTGCTTAGGCCACTGCCTAAGTATGCCTTTGGCCTGGCCTAGCCCTGGCTGTTGTGGCCATGTGGGAAGTGAAACAACAGACGGAAGATCTTTCGCCCTCCCTTTCTCTCTGTAACTCTGCCTTTCAAATAAATAAATCTCTAAAAAACACAGTTCAAGGACTTAAAATAAATTAAAATCATAAGGACAAAAGTAGAACATCTGTAAGTGGAAAACATGCAGCCACTGAAGTTAAAAATCGCATCAGATAGTTTAAAAAAATCAGAGCGAGGGGCCAGCACTGTGGTACAGCAGGTAAAGCTGCCACCTGTGAAACTGGCATCCAACATGGATGCCATTCAATTCCCAGCTGCTCCACTTCCGATATAGCTCCCTACTAATGGCCTGGGAAAGCAGGGGAGGATGGCCCAAGTGTTGGAGCCCCTGCCACCCATGTGGAGACCCATATGAAAGTTCTGGCCCCTGGCTTTGGCCGGCCCAGCCCTGGTGATTGTGGCCATTTGGGGAGCGAGTCAGTAGACGGAGGATCTCTCGCTCTCGCTCTCTTTCCCATTCTGCCTGTAGCTATTTCAAATCAATAGAAACAAAAATAAAACGAAAACAAAACAAAAACAGAGAGCACCAGAGACTTAGAAAACAGACCTGAGAAAATCACTTATGTGTGAGTAGTTCAAGATGAAAAGGGAGAATGAAAGGGATCAGTGTACACCCCAGGAGAGTTCCGGGAGGCAGCAATGGAACTTGAGAGCTAAGGATGAGACCATCCTTAGGGCTGTTCAATTTCACAGAACGTGTTCTTCTTCACCTCTTTGTCATTACACAGAAATCAAATTGCCTCTTATTTTTTTGTTTTTGTTTCTGGGTAACAGCATCTTTGGGTCATCTTTCATTTAAAAGGCAACTTCTCTTGAACAGCAATAACTCCTGTTTGATGATATTCTGGTTTCTATAAAATATCTTCAAAAAGTTCATGGAAAGTGCATATTCTAAAAATATACAAGGCTTTCAAAATATTTTTGCACTGATACAAACTTTTCTTTAAATTCCACTTTTCCACAAACTTTTTGAAATGCCCACATTTGGTTGCTGCTCAAAAGTATGCAGTTAATTTAAATATCAAGCACTGTGAACTCATTCTGTGGGTGGAAACAAGTGTCAAAGACCATCAGAGCAGCTTTTTTTTTTTTTTTTTAAATTTTTTTGCCAGGCAGAGTTAGACAGTGAGAGAGAGAGAGACAGAGAGTTATAGACAGTGAGAGAGAGACAGAGAGAAAGGTCTTCCCTTCCGTTGGCTCACTCCCCTTAATGGCTGCCACGGCCGGCGCTGCGCCGATCTGAAGCCGGGAGCCGGGTGCTATCTCCTGGTCTCCCATGGGGTGCAGGGCCCAAGCACTTGGGCCATCCTCCACTGCCCTCCTGGGCCACAGCAGAGAGCTGGACTGGAAGAGGAGCAACCGGGACTAGTACCCGGCGCCCCAACCGGGACTAGAACCCAGAATGCTGGCACTGCAGGTGGAGGATTAGCCAAGTGAGCCATGGCACCAGTCCATCAGAGCAGTTCTTTTCATCGCATAATTCACACTGATGCCACACATTATTCTCTTTGAAATTCTTACTTTTGCAGAATTTCTAACTGAAACTTACATAAAAACATGCCTATTATACACACGGAAAACTGGATGAAAATACCTGTAAAATGTCTCAGTGTGGGGCTGATGTTGTGGCATTGGAGGTGAAGTCACCCCTAGCGCCAGCATCCCATATGGGAGTAAGTTCAAATCCCAGCTGCTTCACTTACGATCCAGCTCCCTGCTAATGCGCCTGGGAAAGCAGCAGAAGATGGCCAAAGTGCTTGGGCCCCTGCACCCATATGGGAGACCTAGCTCCTGGCTTTGGATCAGCTCAGCTCCAGCTGTTACATCCATTTGGGGAATGAACCAGCAGATGGAAAATCTCTCTGTCTCTAACTCTGCCTTTCAAATAAATAAATCTCTCAAAAAAAAAGTCTCAGTGTATGTTTCCAGAGATTCTTCTACCCAATTTAAAAATATTTACCTCAGTGAGTAAGCAAAAAGGAAGAAGCTGTCCTAATCTTGACAATAAATAAGCACTATACAATCAATAAAACAATCTTCTCTCCTTATTACATAATGAAAGCTAGATTTTAGCACAATTAAATTTTATTCACCTTCAAATGGAGTAATGGTATGATAGCAATACTGTAATATGGACAATAAGGAGAGCAGGTGGGAAGGCAATTAAAAGATATATTTCTATGTGACAAGTGTCTTTTAAAGAAAACGAAAAGTAAATCAAGGATTCCCAACAATGCGTAACCTGCTAGGCTTTTCAGATAAGATTGTATTTATCACAAAGAGCATGTCTGGTACTGAAGAAAGAGTTCTAGAACATGAAACTGGAAAGAGACTTGAGCACTTGCTCTAAGGAACTGCATTTAAATAACTAAGTTCTGTCCTCATTTAAAAAAAAGTGGGAGTACACCTGGATGGAAGTCACACAACAAATTCTGAAGCTTTTGTTTTAAAATTCTCTTTCCTTTAGATAATACATAATAAAACCTTAAAACACATACTTATGTTATAAATATCAAAAATTTAAGGTAATTAAAAGCCCCATTATCTTGTCTTCATTGTAGACATAACATATTTAAGGGACATATAGTTAAAAATCACTTTACTTCAAATGTTTATGAAGCCTTATCGAATTAAGGCATGTCATCTTATTTTAAATTTCTCTATATTACAACTATTAACTTCTTAAAGTAGTACATTTAATGAAATTAAGGTACATTTAATAAAAATCACTTTGTATCAAATTTCTTTTGTTTTAGATTTCAATGTTAAAATTAAACGCACAGTATGAACAACTGTCGGGGGGCCAGCGCTGTGACAATTGCATTCCATATGGCCACCGGTTCCAGTCCTGGCTGTTCCACTTCCAATCCAGCTCCCTACTAATGTGTATGGGAAAGCAGTGGAAGATGGCCCAAGTGCTTGGGCCCCTGCACCTACATGGGAGACCTGGTTGAAGTTGTTGGCTCCAGGCTTCAGCCTGGCCCAGCCTGAACCCGTGGATGGAAGATCTCACTTTCTCCCTGTCTCTGTAACTCTGACTTTCAAGTAAACAAAAAAGTGAATGTTAAAAAAAAATCAAAACACTAATTTGTTTTATAAAAGTTACAATGACAATTACAGTACATTATCAAAATTAATTTTAGAAAGAGATCCAATGTACTATATTTGTCTCACTGATTTTTTATTTCTTAAATACTCCAGCAACTACAAGAAAAACAAATGATCAGAGAACATACGGCAAGCACCTCAAAACCTTGCTGATCTTGTTTCCTTCAACTTTGTCATTAGTTTCCCTAGTCACCAGTGTTATCTGCAGTTTATTGAGTCCATACTATCCATTAATGTTTTACATTGAAACAGAATCAATGTTTTCAAGTTTCCTTGTAATCATATTATGGCCTCTAGGCAGAGCTCTGTTATCACAAACATTAAACATCATGTGGATGCCACAAACTTTAATGGAACCGACTGTATCCCTTCTGTTTCTGGCATGTGCAATGAGGGCAATCTATTAAATGGAAACCATGCAATGACGTTCTGTGGTTACAAAGCACAGAGTCACAGTTTAAGCCAACACAAGCCTACTTACAGAATTCCCTTCTCTGTCAATAATTCTGGGATCTTTTTTTAAATAAATTAAATGTTATAAAATCATTTATAACTTTTTTGGTACATTAAAAGCCTCTTCCCCATTACATAAAATATTATGTATTCTTCTGCCAGGATGGCACAATGAAAAGAAAGCTAAATTTCAGAGATATTATGAAGAACAATATCCAAATAAGAACGTGTGTAAGATGGTGTTCCACAAAGTGCAAGAACTATAGAAAAGCGGGGTAACATTATTGTTTGGGAGATTAATGACCTGTGTGCCTTTTAAACAGCGGTATGTATGACTTACTGTCAGGAGAAGCCTATGTCTTTTTTTAGGCTGCTTACTGCTACTAGAAACCTTCCAATCAAGAGATTCAAATAGAAGCAAACAACTAAGCTCTTCCTTTGCAGATCTTCTGATCTCTCATCTCCTGCATGTGTGAAGAGTTCAGTGCCAGCTGATTACAATTTCCCAAGTAAGAGGTAAATGAACAGTTGGCTTACAGCGAGAAGATTACAGGAGCTGTGTAGTACTCCCGTACAGTACGATATGGCAGAGTCCACTGTCACTCCACTCAGGCTTCCCTAACAGAACACCACAGGCTGAGGGGCTTCAGTAGTACAGACTCCCTTTCTCAGTGTTCTGGAGGCAGGAAGTCCCGGAGCAAGGTTCTGGGTGTCTGTCTGGTGAAGGCTCTCTTCCTCGCTGGCAGATGGCTGCCTTCTTGTCGTGGGCTCTCACTGCAGGGTGGGAGGTGGTGGAGGCCTGTGCAGGGGAACTCTCTGGTATCTCTTCTTCAGGGGTGCTAAGCCTGTAAGATCGGGGCTATCCCTGTCTCATTTCACCTTCATTTCTTCCTTAGAGACTCCCATCTCCAACACTTAGTCCATAATATCTGAAGTTCAAGCTTCCTGTTCCTGTCCAAAATTTATTAACTGTTTAAATTTCTTATCTAAATTCTCCAATTTCTCACCTGCAAAATGAGGTAATAACTATTCCTATATGGAACTGTTTGGAGGAATAAAAGGGATAACATATATTAACATTTTTATACACTATGAAGCACTGTTTTAACCTAAGGTCTTAATTTTCAGGCTTTTCCCATTTATTCAAATGAACTAATAAAAGTGTTTTCCTTTTTTTTTTTAAAGGAAAGGATGTGTTAATATGCTCATTAGATAATCTTTCTACAAAGAGGTTGATAAAAACATTCTATTTTCAGGTCCAAATTTATAAAGGCAAATATACACATATTTACATTTTAAAAAATCTCTTATTTAGAGTATTTAGTAACATAATGCATCACTAGCATAAAATTTGCTTCAATTCTATATAGCAAACTCATACTTTAAAATACTGAATATGTACTCCTTGCAGATACAGCAACACACTAGAAAACAATGCTCCCACCAAAACGTGACAATGTAAAGATGAATAAAACAACTTCATGTTTTATGGCATTTACTTCAAAAATCTGATTAAGATAGATGTCTTTAGCTCATAATTCTTCAATGTCACGTTGTCATAGTTCCCATCAGCAAGATGTTTTAAAGGCTTTCGATTAATATTGCATGCCAGAACTGAAATTACATCCTTTGTCGTTTAGTTCTTAATGGTGCAAGTGATATCTATCAAGTAGTGTTTTATGAAGCGTGTGTGATTTTTATTGCAGGCTGTTTGCACAAATCTTTTTCACGTTTCAGAAAGACTGCTTAGGGTTTACAATAAATACACTCTTTGGCTGAAAACCATGATAATTCTTAAAACCAAAGGGAAACTTATATTATTCTAATTTATTTATCAGCTAGAGAATCATCTACTTGAATCTGCTGCATTCCATTTGCACATAGCCTCGAATATATTTGGTTTAACCCAAATATTTCAGATAATCATATACAGGTACAATACATGCCAAATATACATAGCTCACCAAGCTTTCATTAGTAAGCATGTACCCTATCAGGGGTTATGCTGCAAAAGTGTAGGCTGTATTTTAAAAACAGAATTCCTAATTCACTTTAAGAGGAATCTAGTATTCTGATATTAATTTCAAAAATTCTGAACCTCAAACACTTCAAACAAGATATTTTCATATTTTAAAACTCAGAATCATAAGAGAATCTCACATATAAGGGAGATACAAATGAAAAAAAGCCACTTCTTGTATTTGATATTTTTTTCTTTACTTTGAACATAAACCAATGTATTTAGGTCCTGGTTCTATCACTAATGTATTCTACTCTTCTAGTCTTGGTTTCTTTTATCTATAATAGTAAGGAGACAGATTATGATTTATAAAGGTCTTTTTTTTTCAGTTTTTTTTTTTAATCCTGTAATTCTAGATTGCTTAAAAAAATACACACATTTTAAAGCTCCAGTTGCTAACTACAAGTCTCAAATGCTGTCAAGTTTTATCAGTTCGTATTTGATGAAATAGGAATCTAGTCAAGATAAAATAACTGATCAAAAACATTATAAAGGACAATGGCAAGAGGCTTATTCTGGCATGTGTCTCCCTTGGGCTGTATCTCCCCAGCTGATGTCAGATAAAGCTGACTGCATCTCTCCTGAGTTAGCAAGGCCTTTAGGGATCCCACAGACATGTGCTTTCACCAACTAAGTGTCTATTATAAAAAAGAATAAAAATATTAAGATCGACATCTGCATCTCACTTTGCTCTGCATATTTCATCTTATCTGGGATAATGGCACATTTAAAATTAGTCTACTGATCTGGTCCCGGTTGTTCGGGAATAACACACAAGGAAAAGGTTCTTCCAGTTCTAATTCCTGTGGCAGATCGCAGTGTCTCACCAGTCCTATAAGGAAGAGCTGGTCTCTCCTTCAATGTCTACTTGAATTTTTTCAGCGGAATGTGGTTCACTGAAGGAATCGCAAGAGTTCACTTCAAAAGCATTCCCTCCATTAGCTAGAATTGATTTTTTAAAGATTCCAACACACCCATATCCAGTCTATCACAATTCCTTTAACCCTTGGTACTCCAAGATACTATATACTTAGAAGCAAATCCTATTTAAAAAAAAAACTTACCACATTTTCCAGTATTTTATATTTTTTGCTGACTATAAGTAAATAAATTACTCAGTAACTCCAAGAAAGAATTATGAAAAATAAAAAATAAAAATCAAGGCTCAATGTAACTATAAAGTAACCTTGTACAAAATGTTGGCTGGGGGTAGGGGTGGAGGCAAGGGGGATGCGAGGGGCAGAGGAGAGGAAGCTGGACAAAGGAGTTTACAACCATTAAAGCTTAGGAAAACATTATGGTGGGTGCTCAACATACATGTTTTTTTCTACTTTCATGGCCACCTTCGACTGTAGGTACTCATTCCTGCTTCATTAAGCGGGAGAAAAGTCCAGACAAACCAGGAAATCCGATGGTGGTCACGGACTGTGCCTCTGAAGCTTTCCATAGTCATTGAGATGGGAGGAATTATTTTTGTTTCAGGTGTGTTGTCAAGAAGTGAAGAGGAAACGTTAGCTCTCAGACAGCGCTGGAGAAGTTCAATTTTACATGGAAGAAACGCCTGCTTTCTGTTGAGTTTGAGGTCAGAGTGCTATCTAGTAAAGGCCTGTGGAGAGCCCGACACAACGTTGGTCTCTTGTAGAAAACCTGCATTGCACTTTAAATAGGAGACATGGATAGAAAAATAACTTGGATGTTACTGTCCAGCTTTATAGAATAGAAAGAATGCTTTTTAGTATGTGGGCAGTGTTCTGTCTCATTCTGAAGCCACGCAAGAAACAAAAATACATTAGGTTAAAAAAATCTCTACGAGTAATGGTGACAAAAGAACACCACATTTGATGTTCCTTTTTCTCCCTTGTCTTTATAGTATAGTACAGCTTGAGTTTGGCAGGTTATTTTACAAACTTTCAGTCATTGCTAATGTAAGCAGAAGATATTTTTCCTAACAATCTTAAGGGATTATTAGAGTTATCACATCAAACAGTACCACGAGGCACAATCCCATAGGCTCAACTTTGAGTACCATCACGATTTATGGGCAAATATTTGAGGCAGCATTATTAAAAGTTAATGGACTTCTGGTTTACAGAAAACCATTAACTCTTTAAATTCTTACTTTGATCAAATACTACCATGTTTACACTTTTGTGAGGTCATCAGAATAGAAGTAATTTTCAAATATTATGTTCAAAACAATATCTGCTTCCTTTATGATCGTTTACTTGTCTGTTACATTGAAATACTAGGTAATTTAAATTTTCTAAATGAAGTATGTTATAAAAGTAGAGTACCAAAAAAGATTTATATAAAGATGTTCAATAATCTCCTCTTTTATATTAGTGTAATTAGAAGTAGCACACCTTAACTGCATCATTTAACCTTAAAAATATTTACCTAGGTGAAAGACAAATGTAATTATTATTCAAGCAAGACAGACGTTACTCTAAAAAACCCCGAAACATCTGTATTAATTAACTTACTCCGAATTTTGTGAAATCCACATTATACACATTAAGAACACATAAAGATGAAAAGTGGCCTCAGAAACAGTCGTTAAATTCAAACAAGGGCCATACATAATAAGCAATCCAAGGGGAAGCACCACGTTTAGCAGTAAGTGCTCTTCCCTGCCCTGAGTTATAACAGTCAAGTCTGTCTGAGGGCTCTGCTGTCGGCCAGGCCTTCACTCATGGTTGTTGCTCAGAAAGACCAGCACATGGAAAACACTTTCTGATTTCAAGGCAAGTCAGACATATGAAGATTTATAAAAGGCATATCTAATCGAGCTGTCAAAAAGGGAAGTTACACTCACGATGAAAATTCTCACATCATGATCTAGTTTTTACCCTAATTAAAAAAAAAAAAAATTCTTTGTGAAGAACCCTGCAAATGTTGTTGGTAAAAGACTCACAACAAAAGGAGAGGAAGAAAAAAACTAGAACTTGGATGGGTATTTCTTCAAAGAATTACTGCTGAGGTCAGAAATAATGTAGAATGCAGTTGATTTTGTGTGGTACCTGTCTTTACGTACTTTATTTCCCCTTTCATTTAGAATATAGAAAAGAGTTAGAACGAGACAAAAGACAAGGGAAAAAAACCAAACTTCCAAAATAGCATTATACTACATTATTAATAGTGTCACACTAAGAGAAATGACAGCTCTCAAAAGAGTTCTTCTGGCTCCACTTACTTTAATTAAACTCCCTAGGCTATAAAGTGATTTGAACCTCTTTTTTAAAACATAAAAAAAGACTGATTGAGATTCGATTTCTGTCCTCTAATGGTCCTCCAGCACGGGCCTATCCTATTTAGCAAAGAGAAGCAGCAGCAGCAACAAAACAGCATCATGCCGTTTTCGCCAAAGAAGGCAGATTTCCTCCTCTGCCTCTTTGGCTTCTCAGAGGGAAGTGAGTTCCCAGTGTGTTCCTCCCTACAGGAGCAGGCATCCATCCATTAATCTGAAATGAGAATTGTAACAAAACCATAATAGTATGAATGTTTCAATTAGCTTCCCTTTCCTCATAACAAAGTACCCTGACAACTGTGCTGTAAAATAAACTTAGGCGATTTTTAAAGTTTGGTGTAAAACATGATTCCTGAAAATTAATCTAGATAGTACATCCACACAGAGGAAACAAAGACAAGCTTTCCATTCTGTGAACAAAATTAAAAAAAAAAATTCTCCTTGCAAATGTAATGTCATTTTTCTTACTCCAAAAATCTTAAAGGAAAACATATTTCTCATCTTCTCTATGTACATTGTCAATATGGGCACAACTAAATTTATCATCTTCCTTTTATGTACTCAGCCCAACCCGTCTCTTCTTTCTCAACTATATCATTTTTCACTGAAATCATCGTTTTCTACTCAAAGTCTGGTGATGGTTTTGACTCTTAGTTCCTTTGATCCTTTTTATTCATTCTTCTACAAGTTTGGTATTAGTTTACTCAAAACATCCTTCATTTTTATGTTCCTTCCTCTGTATTTTCACTGCATTAGCCTATCGGGATCCACACCAACCCTCCCTCCCTACTTCTCACGGATTAAATAAAAATCACTGTCGACTGAGCATGAACCCTGTAAAAACTATTTGCTGCCATCTCTGCCTATCAACCATCTTCACTCCTACCTGCCCTGCACTCAGGCGAAATCTCCTTTTCATAGCTTTATTCTCTTTCTCAAACCAACAATGATTTACTGCTGCCAAACCACAGTCCCGATTTTATTCACCCAATAATGTTTAAGTGCTATGGAGATACAAAGGCTGCAGGTTTATTGGCCTAAAGAAGCTTATCCCCCGGACCTGGACACACCTGTAGAAGCCACAGCCCATCGCAGGCACTCACAAAATAACCTTCACATTCTCTCTAAGGAAGAGAAATGAGGAAATCTTTGTTCTGTGCTGGGCTTAGTTTGAGAGGCTAAAATGCAGGAAAAGTGTTCGGCTGAACTTGGAAGGGAGAAGCAGAATAAGCAAAATCCAAGTGGTGATCATAAAGGAGTTGGGCTGGGAGGCATCTTACAGGGAAGCCAGCTGATGCCTTGTGACCTCAATCCCCAGCTGGATGAATGTGTACCATGTTGGTAGGCCACTTAGAGGTTCCTTGGAAGGGATTTATTCTGAGCAAAGAAGTCAGAGGAAGATAAACCAGGGTGCTCTTCCAGGACTAGGTGGCAGCAATCTGGCAACTCTGTTTCTAAGTAGACTCATTTGTTAAGGGTTCATTTTCTCCCTCCACAAATACATACTGAGCACCCACCACAGCATGAGGGCTGCATTAGTTAAAAACAAACACAGACACATTAAAAATCTGTAGTGCCTACAATGTAGCATGGAGGAGGCGGTGGCAGTACACAGTAAACAGAACAAAGAAGCAAATGGCACAGAGGGTGATACAGACACAACACAAAGCAAACAAGCCAGGGTGATTAGAACTGTTCAGGAAGGGCTGCAAAGGTTAAGTTGGGTCATTAGAACTGGCATTTCTGGGAAGATGACATTCAAGCCTTTAAAGATATGAAAACAGAAATCAGCACTTATTTATTTATTCATTTGAAAGAGTTACAAAGGAGGGAGAGATACACAGAGGAAGAGAGGAGGGAGAGAGAGCTAGCGAAACACCAGCAACGGCCAGGGTTGGCCAGTCTGAAGCAAGGAGGTTTCATCCAGATCTCCCCAAACACTTGGGCCATCTTCCACTGCTTTTGCAGGTCATGAACAGGGAGCTGGATCGGAAGTGGAACAGCCAGGACCTGAACTGGAGCCGATTTGGGACACTAGCACTGCAGGTAGTGGCTTTAACCGCTATGCTACAATGTTGGCCCCATGAGTGGGTACCTTTTTAAAAAGAAAAGATAATAAACTAGGATTTAGATGTGTTGATAATGGCTTATAAATATTTTCATGTTAGGATATTTGTTATCTTTCTCATAGGTTTCTGAGTATTTGAGGAATTGAAAAGACAGATGAAATTGGATAATAGAAACATTATTACTTATATGCATGAGAACATATATTAACGTTAATAAAATATATTCCAATTTTGGGGTTTTCTTCCAGATTCACTGAATTTTCTACAGTAACACTGTGGATCCACTTGATTTGTCAATGATTCCATTACTATTTCTGAAATCATCATTATAACTTTCTATTTAACCACTGGATGGTTAGAAATTCCTTCTAGGGACTGGCACTGTGGGGTAGTTGTTTAAGCTGGCAACTGCAAAGTCAGCATCCTATATGAGTGCGGGTTCAGGTCCCAACCTCTCCATTTCTGATCCAGCTCCATGCTAATGTGCCTGGCAAAGCAGCAGAAGATGGCCTGAGTGGATGGGCCCCTGCCAGGCATGTGGGAGCCTGGATGGAATTCCTAGATCCTGGTTTTGGTTCCGGCTCAGTTGCTGTGTCCATTTGGGGAGTGGACCAGCAAATGGAAGATCTCTCTGTCTTTCTCTCCTTTGCTCTCTCTCTGTAACTCTGTCTTTCAAATAAATAAATCTTTTTTAAAAAGTTTTTTAACAAAAGAAATTCCCTTTAGATATTCATCCCTTCCATATTGCATAAGGGGAGTCATAATTTAAGTCTTTTTTTTTATTTTTTTGGTTAATTTAAGTCTTTAATATGGTTTGAAATGCATCCTGGACTAATAAATCAATCCAATTCCAAGGATTGACATAAACTTATCTTCTTCAGTTACTCAGTATTAATGCACTCATTACCTTATACAACACATATACACTGGATACCTACAGTTGTTTCAGGTACTTTCCAGGGAACACTGATTCAAGTATGAGTGAAACGGATACGTTCCTTTCCTGTAGAGCTTTCACTGTGTCTGATTTGAAGGCTTTTCCCGGCTATACTGCCTTCCCAGGTTTGAGCATACGAACATAGAAAGATATGAAGTATTATCTGGCAGATCATCTAAGAGGTGAAATACGCTGAGTTCTCAGAGGCTCTCAGAAGACATTTCCGAAAAGATAATGAAGGAAGCCTACCACAGGCAGAGAAGCCTTTGGGACAAGTAGGAAAGAGGTAACAGCAGGACAGAGAAAGTAATCACAAGGAAGCAATTTCTGGGACTGACCGGTGCATCAAAGGTGTGAGAGGGTGTCAGGACAGGGTGGGAGAAAGGCAGGTGAAGCAGGAGAGAAGGTGGAAAGATCCGCAGAGTGAAGACTTGGCTGCATCTTGCCTTGTTCTGCTACTGCATTCATGTACCATCCTGTGAGCAACGTCAGCTGCTGAATGGTCCACAGGAAACGAACAAGGTCGGAGATTGGTTTTAGGAAGATTATCCTAGCGGCAGTTTGGAGGATGGGCGGGCATGTGTGCATGACTGTGCTGAGTGTCGGTGGATGGTAGGTGATGTTAGGAGATATTTACGATACTGTAAAGAATATATAAACAAAAGCCCTGGAAATGGGGATGAAGATGTAGGGTCAGATTCAAGAGAGAATTAAGACACAAAAAAAGTGAACTAGTTTTAGTGACAAATTAAATGACAGGTAGTATGGGGAAAAAAAAAAAAAAGAGGACCAAAAATGAAAGTATAAAATTTTCAAAAAATGTTTCTTCTTTTAAAGACTGCTTAAAGCCACAAGACCTCATCATATTAACACTGTTTAGCTCTATCCACTCTAATCATTCTGGAAATCCACACAAAATTGGTTTCTATTTTGCTACACTGTAGTTACTGGAAATTCTTTTTTTCTCACCAGTGTATTCTGGTGTTTGCACTGTCTCCTCTTTTAAATAACAGAGTCCATTTTTGTCTGTAACACTCCACAACACTCAGTGAAGACTTAACACATGTGTCTCTCCAAGGCAAATTCTTTTCTTTCTCAGCCCACATTCAAGATGTTTTTCCACATAAGCCACTCACATTAAAAACAGATGAAGCAGCAGAAGGAAAAAAAAGCATTCTTAGGGGAAAAAAAATTTGTTATTGATTGGGAACTGAACCTGATTTCCAAAAATTATGCTCATGATGTGGCAGAATAAAGAGAAAACAAAAATTAACAAGAAAAATCTATTGAATAAATATGAAAATATTGTGGGGTGGATTTTCTTAACATTGTCTAAACATAAGCCAGAGCAAGCACTCGTATTTAAAGCTGAATTCTGCCTTAGGTAGTGCTTTATTACACTCTGAAAATGAGAGTAATTGAACACAGCCTAAACTGTTTCACAGTATGTTCAACTCTAGGACAGAATGAAACGACAAAATAAGAGGAAAGGCACAGAAAATAGCTATTTCAATTTAGAGCCTTACTCTTTAAGTGATTACTATTTGTGTTTAAGGATGAGAATCTTAGGGACAGAAATACCACATTGTTTCTTCATTTAATATAGGACTCCTTCTCAAAAGAATCAAGGAAACTTTAATATATTTTGATTTGACAAAACAGAGAAGCATGATACCAAAGCAGTGCTTTCTGGAATATTTAAAATAAGCAAAAGTGTTATCATTTATGTACAAAAACTCATGCGAGTTAAGAAAATCAAGAGTATAGAAGATATGCTGTTAATCACACCATTATTAATAGAAAATCAGCTTTTGCTAACACTTTTTTCCATGAAGAGTAGCAGATAGAATATTAAAAGCCTGGCTCTCCTTTTAAACAAGAGATACACAGCCTATCGCAGTTTGTTTTTTGTTTTTGTTTTTTAACAAGCAGAGTTAGAGAGAGACAGAGAGAGAGAAAGGTCTTCCTTCCTTTGGTTCACCCCCCCCCCCCCCAAATGGCCGCTACGCTGGGCTGATCTGAAGCCAGGAGCCAGGTGCTTCCTCCTGGTCTCCCATGCGGGTGCAGGGCCTAAGCACCTGGACCATCCTCCACTGACTTCCTGGGCCACAGCAGAGAGCTGGACTGGAAGAGGAGCAACCGGGACAGAACTGGCACCCCAACCAGGACTAGAACCCGGAGTACCGGCGCCACAGGCGGAGGATTAGCCAAGTGACCCACGGCGCCGGGCTGCTGTTTGTTTTTATAAATTGTTTCATGGAAACACAGACTTGTCCATTCATTTATATTCACTGCTTTGGTGCTACAACAAATGAATGGAGTACTCCTCATCTCATGACCTCTGAAAAGCCTAAAATATTTACTATTTGGCCCTTCAGAGAAAAGTTTCCCAACTACAATTTTCTTTCAATACAAATTTCACTGAGACATCTGTAGACTCAGATGCACTTTGAATGAATAAATACAGAGATCTGTGTACCTTTTATCTGATTTTCCCCTAAGGTAATATATTACAAAATACCAGGAAAATGCACTTAATCCAATCCACAGATCTTATTCAGATTTGCCCACTTTTACTTGTATTCATGAGTATGTGTGTCCATCTGTTCTATACAATTTAATCCATATCTTTGATGATTAGTTGTTTTTAAAAAATTGTTAATTATTTCTTCCATAATAAGGTCTTTTTTGATCTTTTGTTTAGAAGGCTAAACAAAAGCAAAGATATGGGGCACAACTGGTTATAGAACTAAAAATTACAAATTTCATACTAGCTTCAAGTTTAAGAAAAGTTAGGAGAAAACTTGGGTAGAGATAGCCAGATTTAAAGCTTATCTCTAAAAGTCATTTATATAAAAGGAAACACATGGTTCTGTGTCTGTCAGAAGAATAAAATGTAGTTTTTTGAGAAGAATAAACCATCTGTAATTACATTGTAAAGATTTTTCTTTTTCAAACAAATTTTGAGAAAACTACCATCTTACTCCCAAATTTTGTGGGGTGGAAAGGTTTGCAAGGAAGTGGCATCACAGGAAGAGAAAAAAGAATGAAAATGTAATCAATTTTAGGTATATTAAAAGGTAATATGTCATTTAAAATTAAAGCCTTATTTATATATAACCAGTCGAAATTACTATCAGAAAGGCAAAAATAATATATTTAAAACTGAATTAAAATATACAGTAGCTAGCATCTACAAATGGCTCAATGAAATGCTTTTGCATTTTACTTAATTCTTTAAATAGTGGCTCAGGAGAATTCATTTGCTTAAAAGATGCTTCCTTCATTTCCAAAGCAAGGAACTAATAAAGTTTCATAAATACGATTTGGTAGAGATGGAAATAAATAAATGCATGAAGTAATGCATACCAAATGACAACAATCCATAAGTAAACCCTTCTTAGGAGTATCCATTCTGGAATAGAGAATAAATTAATGAATAAATAAATAATAAATAATAAAGCCATGGTAAATTGCAATTCTGATAAAAGTAGAAATCCATGAGTTAGGAGAATCAATTTGACATGACTAGTCATTTTAAAGGACTGAAAAAAGACATATGAAAGCCTATAAATTAATAGCTTCAACCAAACTAAATTGCCAAGTCTATTATGATAAAAAATTATGGCATTTCAGATAAATTATGAGAAAACATTTTGAGCCATGAATGGAGATGAAAGAAATGTTCAAGAACTAAGTCTCTTTAGAATTAAAATACTCCTCAGTGTTTGAAATGAAACAGAAAACACTTGGAGCTGAATGCCTGAAAGAATTCATTGTAATTTTCACATTTTATTATAATCTATTTTTATTCCTGAAAGATAGAATGCTTTCTGCTCCAAAAAATAACTAGTAATAAATAATTACATATGTGAAAAGTATTTCTGCTTAACTACAAATAATTTCAATGAGGTATGAAATCTCAATATTTTCCTTATTAATAAATAAAACATAACATTTGGGAATAACTGGAAACAAGCTATAAATAAACTCTCTTTTAAATACTAAATCACACAAAAATCTAATTCTGATATAAAGCTTCAGTACTGTGTTTCCTAAATCTGTTTCCTTGAAATCCAGCTTCAAGTCCTTGAGAAAATATGCAGAAGTGCTCTGAAGTCTTAACTCTTTGGGGCATTCATTCAATATTGAAACTAAGTAAAAACCAAGTACACTTGATTGTGAACATGTCTCTTCTATTACATTCATTCTTCTTTTCATAAACAGTTGTTTCTGATGGAACCACTTACACAGAATTTCACCACTCTAATAAAGGGAGATGCTCTCCTAAAAATGTGACTGAGATCTGATTCTTATGTCAAAAGCTCTCTTTAATGTTTGTTCAAAGGCATATACTTGAAAACTTGTCAAAACACTTTTTACAGAATTAATATTTTAAATTCGTTTGATACTCTATTCCAAAAAGTATCATTATTCAGATGAATCATACCTAAAACCCGATAATACTGAGACACAAAAACTAAGCAGTCTTTGGAGTCTGGCAGACTTGGTTTTGAATCTCTGAGTTTTATTTTTCTAATAAAGAAAATGTGGGTTAACAGTTGCTACCCCTAGAGGTTAAAGAAGAATGAAATTCATTGAAATAATATCTGGCACAATTTGTAACAGATAGGAGATGACTAACAAATGAGAGTTTTCTAAAAAGCTGGTGTCTTGACCTCTGCAGAATCAGCACAGTCATGCCCTAGAATAGGGATGGAGGACCCAAAACTTGTATTACTTCTCTGCCCACAGCACTGGTCTGTGTCCTTAACAGGTACCAGTAATCTTTATCGTACTCTTGACCTCCAACAAGATGCTCACAAGTACCGAGTTAGACAGTGAACAACAGCGATTGAGTTGGTATGTGAATTCAAATCACTTTATCAAATCCAGGGGCATTTACTTCTATTAGCTGGTAAAGCCAATAAAAAAGTTTGTAGGGACCAGTGTTGTGGCATAGCTCATTAAACTGCCATCTACAATGCCAGCATCCCCTACAGGCACTGGTTCAAGTCCTGGCTGCTCCACTTGGGAGAACTGATTCAAGTTCCTAGCTTCGGCTGGGCCAAGTATTAGCAGTTGCAGTCATCAGGGGAGTGAACCAGTGGATAGAGTTTCTCTCTCTTCTCTCTGTCTCCCTATTGCTCCCTCCTTCCCTCTGTAACTCTGACTCTCAAAATAAATAAGTCTTTATAAAAAAAAAGTAACTCAAATGCCTGCTTTTTTATGCTTCACTCTAAAACTGATTGATGGTGTGTATTTGACATCATTTAGGAAGAGCAACAGGTCCCTGAAAATAGGTAAAGCCATCTGCAAATGAGCAGGTTTCTCAATACTAATTCTTGTCATTAAGGTCAGCTCTTTTGCCAAATTTATTCAAAGGGCATTTAATTTTTTTTAAAATTTTATCTAAAAGGCAGAATTTTGAGCTGGGGGAAGAGAGAGAGACAAAGACATCTTCTGTCTGCTGGTTCACTCTCCAGAAGGCTGCCTGAGCTGGGCTAGGTGGGCCAGCAGATTCTTCTAGGTCCTCCATCTGGGTAGCAGGGGCCCACACACTTGCCATCTGCTGCTGCTTTACCCAGGCCATTAGCAGGAAGTTGGATCAGAAATGGAGCAGCTGGGACTCAAAACTGTGCCAGAGGCATTTATTTCATTTCTGAAGGTACTACTAATTAAATGCCAGAGATAACCATGATGGTACTCTAACAAGTGACTCAGTACACTGAAGTATTAAACTGCTATCTTTTTTAATTATTATTTGACAGGTAGAATTACAGACAGTGAGAGAGATAGAGACAGAGAGAAAGGTCTTCCTTCCGTTGGTTCACTCCCTAAATGGCTGCTACAGCCGGCGCTGCGCCAATCCAAAGCCAGGAGCCAGGTGCTTCTTCCTGGTCTCCCATGCAGGTGCAGGGCCCAAGCACTTGGGCCATCCTCCACTGCCCTCCCGGGCCACAGCAGAGAGCTGGACTGGAAGAGGAGCAACCGGGACTAGAACCTGGCACCCATATGGGATGCTGGTGCTGCAGGTGGAGGATTAACCAAGTGAGCCACGGCGTCGGCCCCTAAACTGCTATCTTTAACATTTAACTATGTTCCTCTAGATCCATAGCTACTTAGGTGTGGCTTGAAAGACCAATATGTAGGCAAGTGACTTTACCACAGTCTGTAAAACAATGTTCTCATTTTAAGACCAATCTTTGGTTTGTGGTTGTTTATAAAATATGCTGTTGTGTGCAACTCTTCCACTCATTCCACAGTTAGTCCAAAGTCTGTTTTAAAAAGGGTCATATCATTCGTAATTGCCATGTGCCAAAGTGGTCTTTGTTCCATAGCAATTTATAATTATGCCACTTGTTTGAAATTTTGCAATGTGTGTTAAATATATGTACTTTTCCTCACACATTGGAGAAAAACACACATTCTTTAAAAGCTCCTGTTGGGGCTGGCATTGTGGCATTGCAGGTTAAGCTGCCACTTGCGATGTCTGCACTTGTTTTGGGCACTGGCTGGTGTCATGGCTGCTCAACTTTAGATTCAGTTCCCTGCTAATGTGCCTTGGAAAGCAGTGGAAGATGGTCCAGATACTTGGGCCTTTTTTACCCCAACATTAGAGACGTGGATGGAATTTGAGGCTCCTGGCTTTGGCCATTTGGGGAGTGTATCAGTGGATGGAAGGGCTCTTTTCTCTCTCAATCTCTCTCTTTCTCTCTCTCACTGTGACTGTCTTTCAAATAAATAACACTAATTTTTTTTTCATTAAAATGGTCATGCCAATTGTTTCTTACAGAATTACGTTTCAGTGGAAATTTATAGTATCTGAAGTACAGACCTTATTATTCAAATGAATTACCAGGAAGATCTAACTCAATTAACTAGAATTCTCAGTTAACTACCATTTTCCTACTGTTCACATTTTAGAAGAGAAGAAAGTACAAAGAAAACAAACTATAGTCTACAAGAATTCTCCTTAAACACTAACAGGGCCTCTCCTTGTGATAACAGATTTAAAAATAGACAAGGACCACGCAGCAACTGTTATTTCTTGAGTATTGTCTCTAGGCTCTGACTTCTACTTATATTTGTTTGGAACTGTTTTCATAGCAATCTTTTATTAAGATCCATCCTTCTCTCCTCTCCCTACAAAAGAATCCTGCCACTTCTGATCATTGTACATCAGCCTAAACTGGCCTCTTTTTTTGATTTTTTTTTCACCATAAACTGTCTTTATGGCACATTGCATTCTTAGAATATAATTCAGGATAAGCACACTCATTACCAACCACAGAACCCTAAATACCACTTGCTTGTCTGCCCTCTTCTTAGACACAGCTAAATATCCTCTCTAGGTCTTCATTTCTTACATGTTTGCAGAGATGAAACTGAATTAATGTGACAAGTGCCTAGGAGTCATTCATGGCATTATTCCTCTTTCTTCCTATATCCTTTGCAAATATGCTTCTTTTCCTGTGTTTTCTCTAATGTGCTATACATCATCCTCTCTTAATCAAATTATCCAAGTTAGAAAACTTAGAGCAATCTTTGATTTGTCCTGATCTACTTTAACCCTTGCCCCACTAAATAAAATCACTAACTCAGATCATTCAATTCTTTTTTTTTTTTTTTAAGATTTAGTTATATGTTTGAAAGGCAGAGTTACAGAGAGGCAGAGAGAGAGAGAGAGATATCTTCTATCTGCTGGTTTACTCCCCAAATAGTTGCAATGGCTGGAGCTGGGCCGACAAGAAGCCAGGAGCCAGGAGCTTCTTCCTGGTCTCCCACATGGGTGCAGGGACCAAAGGACTTGGGCCATCTTTACTGCTTTCCCAGGCCATAGCACAGAGCTGGATCATAAGTGGAGCAGCCAGGACTCTAACAGGTACACATATGGGATGCCCGCACCACAGGCGGTGGGTTTACCTGCTACACCACAATGTTGACCCCAAAGATAATTCAATTCTATCCTAAAAGTATCTCTTGGATTTTACTGTCCTTTTTTTAAAAAAATGTTTATTTTCATTTACTTGAAAGGTAGAGACAGGAGAGCTTCCATCGGCTGGTTCATTCCTCAAACGGCCCAACACCTAAGTCTAAGGCAAAGTTAAGAGTCAGGAACTCCATCCCGGTCTCCTACATGGATGGTAGGGGCTCAAATATTCGACCATCATCCACTGCCTTCCCAAGCACATTAGCAGGGAGAATGATGGGAAGCATAACAGCTAGGGCTTGAAATCAGCGCTCCAAGATGGGAGGCTGGCATCACAAGAAGCAATTCAAGCAGCTGCAGCCCCACCCTGGGCCTGGCTACTAGGCTTATGATCCAGCTTTCCGCTCATGCACGCCCTGTGAGGCAGCAGATGGCTCCAGTACTTGGGAACCTGAGTCCCTGTCACCAACTTGGGACGTCCAGATTAAGTTCTGGGTTCCAGACATCAGCCTGGTCCAGCTCTGGCTGTTCCCCTCAGTGGCTCAGTCACACTCTGCTGGGTCCTAGTTTCTGCTAATTAATATTTGAGTTTTCTCGTTTGACTTCTTTTCACAGTCCTTAAAGTAGCTGCTCTCCGAATTTTCTAATCTTCCAATGTATCCACTCATGTATCAAGCTCAGGAAATGATTTCAGTATTTCAGCATCCTACTTTAGCTAAGAGGATTTGACCCACTGCATTTGAGTCATCACATTTTCCATTCTGTTTATCTTAAAATTTCACAATATACGTTCACAGATTTTCATAACATTTGCTTTTATTAAATTATAATTAACATACAGTACAGATTAGACTGTTACTGTTGAGTTGGGCAGTCTGATAATTGCATACATCTATCTAACAACCATCCAAAGTAAGACATAAAACATCTCCTTCATCCAGATAGCTCCCTGTGCCTATTTCCTCCCCACCGCCTGCTCCAGGAAACTATTCTCTGATGCCTTTTTACCATATACACACATACATATAGATAGGCATACAGACATAGACACAGATGATTTTTGTGTAGTCTTAGGTTTTATATACTCATGTAGCTGGAATTACACAGTACGCAATCTTTTGTGCCTGGCTTCTTTTGCTTCACACAATGTTTGTGAGATGCATTCACACATTGTTGTGTGTATCACTGCTTTGTTCTTTTTTATTGCTTAATCATATTCTTTCATGTGACTATACCACAATCTAGTCTTTTGTTGATGGACTAATTGCAGTTGTATCCAGTTTTAAGTGATTATGAGTAACAATTCCACACGGTTTTTTGCATGCGTTTGAGATCTTCTTGGTAAAAATGTAAGGGTGACACTACACTTGATCTTAGCCAAAATGCCGAGAAGCGATTCTAAGGGTGACAATTACTGGCTCATAGGGTAAATGTTTAATTGTATACACAACTATCAGAGAGTTCTCCAACGTGTTTCCATCATAGCGAATCCTCATCAGCAGTGTGTGAAAGCCCTAGTGCCTTGCCTCTTCCCTGGTCTTTGGAATTGTGTCTCTGTGATTTCAGTCAGTGTGATGGGAGGAGAATGATTCACACCTCCTTCATTATCTTAAGCTACTTCCCAGGCAACTCCAAAGTAAAGGCAGCTTTGCTCTTTCTCATTGTACATTTTATTCATGCTCTGGGTTTCCCAAACCTTCTTTCAGATCCCTTCTCATTAATTAATGCTTCTCTTCTGCTGCTCTTGGATCCTTGCCTTCCAACTCACAGGGTGACAGCAGAATCAGATGACTAGTTACGGCATGCTACATCATGCAGGTAAGACAGAATGGTGGTTTGTGTGAGAGACAGTGGCAGAAGTGGCGAAAAGCAGTGAATTGGGAACACTGTTTTAAGTTAAAGGTGGTAGCATTTGCTGATGCACAGGAGGCACAGAACTCCTATCAGTGTCTACAGTCCAATTCTCTGTTCACTGCCCTACTGTCCACTCCTAATTAATGCAGTAACACTGAATTTCTGTCTTCCCTGAAAACCCAATCTCCAGCTTTGCCAGCCATTTCGATTCCATTCATTCTCTCAAGAAGCATATCGGAACACCCCCTAGGTAAGTGTCAGGCACTGGTCGAAGCCTCTGGGTTACCTCTATGAGCCAAACACAGTATTGTCTGTTTCTTCTGAGGACTACTTTACATTCTTTTGAACACAGAGAGCAAACAGTAAATATAGCTGCAAAGTAGTAGGGAAAAAGAGTGGGGAGTCTCTTGAGGATTCTGAGTGTGGAGTGGGAGCATGAGTTGCAATTTTAAACTGGGACCTCAAAGTGACACTTTTTGAGCAAAGACTGAACGGAGAAAAGAAATACTCAAGAAGAAGTCTGGCTGAAAAGTATTCCAGGTAAGGTGCCAAATGGCACAAAGGTCTGGGGCAGACTGTGTCTGGCGTATGCCAGGATGAGGAAGTGGAAGGAAAGAGAGGTGGTTGGGAGATGACAGCAGTCAGAACACAAGGAACTGGAAAGGCCATTATTCAGTTTTTCCCTTTTACTCTGAGTGAGACGGGGGAACTAGTGGAGAATTTTGAGGCGGTAAGATAACAGATTTTAGAGGACTTGCTCTGCCACTGTACTGAGAACAGATACGGTGGCGACCAAGGGTGAAAGCAGAAAGGCTTCCGCAGAAAGGAGAGCCAGTGAAGGCTAAGGCTGCCAGGTGAGCGCTGGCCCCACTGCACGGGGTTGGCTTCTGGACCTACTCTTAACACCGCAAGACTGTACTCAAAACCTTACATGTGGTGTTCCAGCACAGAAAAGAAAACAAGTTTTCAAAAGCATCTCAGTGTTGAGCTCCACTACTTAAATTCATATTTCTGGGGCACAAAATAGATTGTATTTCACCCCTTTATATAAAAATTGATTTTTTTTTTGGCTTATCTTTCCACATCCCCTTTGTGGTACAGAATATCAAAGATTTTATTTCTTTAATATCACCTTAGGGCAAAAAAAATCTTCCTCATAATAAAAAAGAATTTGGATTTCTTTAAATTACAATACACACACGTGTATATGCATACACATGTGTGTGTATATATATATATATATATCACTATTTTACAAATAACTTTAAAAGTAGTGAGATACTACAAAACCCCCAAACACAGTGGCCAGGTACATAGTGTATTCTGCATGTGCTATGAAGAGATTTTAAAGAAATTCTGACAGCCACTATTTGGGAAAGCAGCTTTAGATCCGAAGCTTGTCAAGTGTGCAGACGTGGGGGCGCATTGCAAACAGAATATGTCTTTGTAAATTTGCACTGACATTCAATTGCTAGGCCAAGTAGAAAGGCAAAGCAGCCCATTTTGCCAAATATAAGAACTTTGCCATGGCTGCGCAGTTTGTGAATTTGACACAGTACATTCTGGTCTGGAAGGAAGAAACAATAAACATAACACTAGCAGAATTCCCAGCATTGTGATCTATTTGGAAGTAGTTAAAATCTGATTTTTACACTCAGTCATTCCTATGGTGTTTCCTATGGAAGGCCCGATGTTCTGTGCACTGAACTGTTGTTCATTTGCTGGGCTGTGTATTACACCACGTTAAGACTTCATTCCATGGTTACAAAAATAGTCATGATGTCAACAAGGAAGTCCTCAAAATAAATTAAAGTCTTTTGATTAGGATTCACAACTCAGGGCAAATGTGTCTCTGGCAACACCACCAACTGAAGTTACAAACACAGAAAATACGTTCATTCTTCTGAATTTGCTTTTCATGGATGCCAGATATCATAGGGACACTGCAATACCTCGGGCTCAGCAATATAAAGGCCAAGGGAAAGACGCCTAGGGGTATCTTAGCACCCATGCAAGAAAACACATAATTGGTAGCAGAGTTTATTCTCAGAGGCATGATGATATCAGAGAAAAGGCACCCTGTCTGACCTTTTATAAAGAATATTTCAGAAGCAAAACAATCAAATGAGGAATGCTTTCAATAACAATGGTGTACAAAAGCAAATGAGTTCTCTTTGATCAGAGTGGTGGAACTAGGTAACTGAATCCTCAGCAAGCTATTGAAATATGCAATAATTAAGGGGCCCTTCAAGTTTACTTCAACAGCTGGTCTTCCGTTGAAAAAGAAGACAGAATTCAATCCTACATGCTAATGATTATTTAACAGATGTGGAGTTCCCTCTCTTCTTTCTCTCCCCTCCTTCTTAAAGAATGTCACGAAGAATTTTCTTTAAAGCAGAACATCCACATGTCTAATCCACTTATGGCTGCATGCAGAAAATGTGTTTTCCCAGTGTTTTACTTAATAGAGAGTAATCTGGATACTTTAAAAGGCACTGTAAAAATAGACACTGTGATTTAATATATAAAGTTTGAAAACGTACTGATTAATGACAATTGGAATGCAAGATGCTGCTTTTGGAAACACAGAATAATTTATGAGTATTTCTTGATATATATGGCTTTATACTTGTATATTTCTTTTAAAATGTTATTGTTTAACAACCAATATAGTTGGGATACTACATTTTATACCTTTAGAGAAGACTTAAGATAGTTGTTTTTGAATCATAATTGCAAGAAATTCAACTAAGGAAAATTCATTATTTGTGATAATCGAGTGCGAATATGACTAAAACTCATATATAATTCAGTTTGTGTCTTTATCTTCAATCTTCACAGCCAATATGCCTGCTTCAGAGAACTGATATATTACTTTTTAAATCTTTTTTGGTTTTATTATCTTGGAGGCTGAGAAAAAATTTAGACAGGACAAATAAGCCAAAGTAGAGCAATCAAAAACTGTGATTTCACCAAAGTATCTCTTAAACTTCAGTCTGTTTTAGTAGAACGCACACTTTATAAATGGTACATCATGTAGTATCCTTGTTAATGATACGAGTGAACTGCTTAATAAAGCCTTGTTGCTCTTCAGGAATGGCCTCCGTATGTATGACTATCAATGGACAGCAGAACTTCCCACCTTCTGAGTGGAAGCTCAGCTGAATGAGAAAGGTTTCAGTTAAGAGACAGACTGAAGATATCTACCAGCATACTATGATGCTGGAATGTGTTGTTCAGAAACAACAGCTTTCAAAGCATGGAGAAGGAATACACTTATATATTCAAAAATTACCCTGGCATAGAAATATTTGACATTTCTGGGAAGCTAAAAGAAGAGAAAAGCAGATGTTGTACCATCGCACGAGTTACAACAGATCACCCAGCAGATGGAGGGCGTGAATTGCCGCCTGCTTTTCCAGAGTGTAAAGCTAGAACCAAGACACTGCTGAACGTTAGGGCACTTTACCCAGTCATTAACATTAACTCACGAGGCAAACGTGTGTTAACTATGAACCATGTGTCCCTAAGGGTGGTCGTCTCGGGGATCCTGGAACCAGTGAGACAAGGACGGACCTGGGGATGTGCGGCTTGGCAGCTAGCTGAAGAGAATGGATTCTTAGGATTGCTGAAAGGTTGTCACTTAAAAGAAAGATGAGGAAGGGAGGCATTCAGTGAGGCAACACTTCAAGCTGGCTGGAAAACAGAACAAGCTACCTCAGGAGGAGCTGACCCTCACCCAGTGGTTCAAAAAAAAAGGGGGGGGGGCAGAAAATCATTTGCCAGGGATCCTCCAGAAAATTAAATATTCCTGAGCCATGCAAGTGAGTGCATTTGAGGATCTTTCCATCCTAGAGCTCTTATGATTATACAATCCAAACAGTGTTGTAATGAGAACCAGGTGGTGCGAAGCGTGTACTGAGCAGGAACGAACAGCAGCAGGGACACAGTGGCAGAGGAAAGAAAAGTGAGGAAGACCTGAATGAAGGAGGAAGCTCCGGGAATGAAAGGACAGACACACACGACTTCACAGGACAAATCAATGAAAACTGTAACTTTGGGAATGCTTTTTAATGAGGGTTTACAGAAACATTAGGCAGTATTTAAGACATTTTTAATAGCTTTCTTTTCCTAGTGCATGTCTTACACATCAAAGGCTCTCATTCTATGTTTGTCCTACCCCGCCTTTTTTTTTCTTATCTATCCCAGGATCAGAAGATAATGATAACTTATATGAATTACTTCATTTCTTCATTTGTTAAAATACAGATCATAGTCACTGCCTGTAGCTACCTCATAGTACTGTTACAAGGATCAAATGTCATGAAACTTAAGGAAATAGTTGGTTTTTAGGTAAAGTGATGATTATTTAAAACTATTATAAAATTATATAAAATAATAAGTGAAAAAGCGCACCTTTTCCTGTGTAATTCTAAATTCTAATCAGAAAGGTCCTGTGTAGTTCTAAATTGTACCAGAATAGTATTTTGAAATATTCAGCGAGGTTCCCTACCACCACCACAGCCTCTTCCATGGTACCTTTCTCCATATTCTGCAAGAAAAAAGTTGCTTAAAACAGGAACATGGTATAAATAACTACTTATTTTTGAGCTTCAAAGTTTAGACTTATGCAAAAACCAAAACCAAAAAGAGGTGTGGAAGAATTCCTGAGTATTCAGAGCTATTTTTTTTTTTCTTTTTAGCATCCAGCCCCTTAACTTCCACACTACATGGTTGGGGAACAGAAGTAAGCAAGCAAGCAAAGGGTAGCTGCCTGAGGAGGAGTCCTGACCCATGCTCCAAACTGGATAGAATACTAGAACAAAGAGTGGCAGCATTTTATGCTTTTCTCCCAAATGGGCTGAGTAGCTTAAGAGGAAAGATGGCTGTGTAGGGTGCTGAGGGAGATGGAACCCACATGGCCTCGGGGCTAACCTAGGCCTAACCCTATCCCCTGGCATGTCTAGTGTCATGATGGATAGTCATGTGTTTGCGGTGACACAATGGGGCATGGAAATGACTGAGAGAGGGACAGGATTTAGAAAGGCCTCATGATTGGCGTGTGCTTAAATGGCAAGAGTGTCTGGCAAGGAGTCATGGGCAGAGACACTGACTGGTCCTTCCTTGTGGGTACAGTGTAAAGAGAAGACCAGACGCTGCTCACTGGATTCCTTAGGGAGGGCTGCTATAACGAAAGACCAGAGTGGGTGGCTCAAACCATACACATCTAACTCTCACAATTCTGGGGCCTGGAAGTCCACAATCAAGGTTTCTGGTTTGCTCATGGCCATTTTCTCACTATGTCCTCATGTGACAGAGCTCTTATATCCTTTCTTGTAAGTACACTAATCACATCATGATTACCTAATTATCTCCTAAAGGCTACATTTCTATCAAGGATTAGGGCTTCACACCGAAGTTTGGGGAGGACAGAATAGCACTTTTACCATTTGGTGACATTTTCATAATCCTGTTCTTAGAACAGGATTAGAAGTAGATACGGAACTCTGAGTTGACTATGTCTGCCTGAAAAGTTTCTATGACCTGGTAGAATGGGGGTTCAAAATGAAAACTTAGTTTACTTAAAATCATAAATATTGAGGCTGTTTTGATAGATACATTCACATACACACACCACACACACACACACACACACACATTTTTGAAAATGTCATAGATTTTTATTTAGTTTGGCAAACTGCTTTTCTATCTATTCCACAATAGAGCATTTACATCTACATACACGTGTCATATATTCTTTTAAAAGTTCATTATTTCTAACTAAGCATTTATATGTACATGCACATATGTCATATATACTGTAAAAATTCATTATTTATAACAACTAAGTAGTATTACATAGCATGAATGCCTTCTCAATGAGTATTTAGGTTGTCCCTAATGTCCACTTAATAGTCTACATTTTTAGTCACTTAAAACACTATTTCTACAGGATAAACTACAAGAGTTGAGATACTGAGTTATAGCTTATCTACACAAATTTGATAGGTACTCACAAAAACTTTCTCATTAAAACATTTTGATTGTAAATATGTTACATATTAAATATAAAACCTCAGAAATATAAAACTTTAAAAAACAAAGTAGGGAAGGAAGAAAAATCATTTGTAATTCACATGCCAATAGGCAGTTTGGTTTGTTTCTTTTTTTCCCTTAACAAATATAGTCACAACTAAGCTTACACTGTATAGTTTTGTTTTGCTATTCTCCCTGCATTATATCATGAGAATTTTACATCAAATATAAACTGTACAGAGCTATAAATGAGTTAATTTAAAGCACTTTCATTTAGTGATAATTATATACTATAAAATTTATAGTTTTGTTATTTGAGTTTGTAAATTCAACAACTTTTAATAAATCTATATAGTTGCAGGAGCATTACTCAGCCTGATTTTAGAACATCTCAATCAATGCTGTTTTGAGTCCCTTTATCATCAACTTTTCCAACTGTTAGAATTTTTGAAACATCTTTGTGTCTGAAATTTGCCCACAATATTTTTTTCACCATTCATAGACAACCAGAGCAAAGGCCAGAAGTTACAACCAGCTGGAAGTGTCCCTTGAATTCAACCATGATCAGTGAGAGATGGATGAACACTATATTATAGCACTCTTAAAATATGCACATGTATCAACACTCAGATTTTATGACAAATGGAGGGACTATGTCTAAAACACTGTGTTCTCTGAGAAGTTATATTTTCCTCCATTTGCTCTTCCTCTGCAATAGCATTTGCTATATTGTTATTTAATGTTTTCTTTTAGCCTCCTCTTTCACTCTAGAAGGATAAGTTCAATTATGGTGCCCTATTGCCTTGTTCCCCCCTTCTGGTCCCATCAGGACTGTGCACGCACACACACACACACACACACACGCACATGCACACACACATGGCCCATGGGAATTGGCGAAGCAGCATGAAGCAGATGTGATACTTCTCAGTTTTATTCCTGCTGCTCCTGGGAAGGAAGTCCTTTGTTCAAGAACAGAGCAGGCATGACCACCCACGGAGGGCATTAACCAGTAGGAGAGAACAAGGGAAACCATGCCTGTGCCTCACTTCCCTAGAAAATCTCTCGTGGCTGGCAGAGTGACTGCATTAGCTTCCCTAGGTTGCTTCTGCTGGTATTGCTAGGAAATCACTGTAGAAGCAGCAAAGGTGGAATTGAACTCCAGGGAATAACCAAAGTTTTGAAATATTAAATGGCTGAATAACCTATGAAAAAAATCCATTCTCAATTTAATGTTAAAGAAGAAATTTGAGAAAAAAAAAACTGGTAAATGTATTATTATTCCAATTGTCCTTTATACTGTTCAGTTTTAATAGAATTTTTAAATGAAGAGTATGTGAGTTATAGATAGTGTGTGTGTTTGCATTAAACTACTTTTACAACTTTAATTCAAATAACTTCTGTGTACTGCAGTATTGACAGAACTGAATGGTGTGTGTGTGTGTGTGTGTGTGTGTTGTGTACTACACTGTGGGAACAGCTACAGTTTACTCTTGGCAGAATGTAGGAGGGCATTTACAAAAAAGTTCAGAAAAATGCATACTATGAAAAATCTATATATGGATTTAAAATTTATGTACCAAAATAAACCTATCTTTTAATACCATTTTTTCATAAACTTCTTCTTGAGGTCCCCCAAGCATTTCCAATTTCTAATTTCTCAAATTAGATTTCAATAAAAGCATGTACTTTCATTCTAAATGAAATAATGCTTAAAATGACCCACAGAGCAGAAAAACTTTACCAAAAGAATACATAAAATCTTGGGCATAAAAAAATAGAAAAATCTTTAAGTTTATTATATGGTACTTGCAAAAACTACACAATTTTCTTCTGAATTCAGGCTATCACGTTGCCAGTTTTCTGCATTAGCTGTCAGAAAGTAATCTTAGAAGGCAGGTAAACATGTTCAGGAGAATAAAAGTTTTGAATTCTACATAGAGTAAAAGATCTTTTGAGACTATTTTGTTATAAATAAACAAAAATAGCAGGACCTGAGTAAGGACTAATGAAGCAGGAACACCTCATTTCTATGGGAACAAGAGAAATTATTCCTTTCAGGGGCTTTAGGAAAGTCTTTGCATTATACTTCCTTTGACAAATTTAATTTAAGTCATTTTCTTCTGTGTGCTGCATTATTCCTAGGATTAACTAATATATAAAATTAAAAAGTGCTCTTAGGATGAACGTTAACGTAAGCAGTACAAAATCTTTTCACCGGGTTGACACTATGAGGCTGACTTTCAAGAAAGAAAACTAGGCATGAAGAAGAAAAAAAAGGAAAGAGAAGTGAAAGAAAGAGAACAAAACAAAATGTCATGAGTGATGTTCAAGAACAGCCTAACTGGTGTGGAAACTCGGCTGAGAGATACCTTGGAGAATTAGGATGCACACACTGAGTTGCATTAAGCTCCAAGCTTCAATGATTATGCCTTAAATAACCATAAGGATGAATCAGTATGGGCATTTAGATTATTCTTTAATGTTATAATTTCGGATATGATATTTTTCTCTAGTGAAACTATCAATTTCACCTTCTTTAGAATTACAGCATCTCAAATAAGGAAACATTGGGCTTTAAAGCGACTCTGGAAGAGGCATAAAAACTGATTTATATCTTATGACAAACCAGGACCAGGGGTCTGAGCACTGATGCTGCAGAAATACTGAGTTACTGTTTACATTTAGAGAAATACTTTAGTGTGTGCCATTTTGTACTACCTTGTAATGATTAAAACTGTGATCTTTTTGGGTTTGTTGCCCTGATGAAATTAAAACCAACTGTCTTCACTAAAGAATAGCTACAGGGGCGCTTCGCGCATTTACATCCCCAACCTACTTCCTCTTACTCAATTGATGTACAGGATCTTTTAGGAAACAACATCTTTCAGCTTTGCCATTTTTATCACCTTCATCTAGAGTGCCTGCTGGCAAATCAGTGGCATGTCAGAAATGGGTGAGGAACATGGAGATATACAAGTGTGAATTTCATGAAGCCTGATGCTCCTACCATGCCATATATTTTTGGCCACTAAAACACTGTAAGTACTTAGCTTCAACACCCCATGTTGTGCATCTCATCCCAGTAGCAATTACAGCTAGAGTCCAGCTGTAAAAACCTGATGGAGACGCTGTGCAGATTCAGAGAACCAAAAGCACAATTCATTAGGAGCGCTTCACTTGTTTTCTGAAGTGTTTTCGCTACAGGCATGTACTGACAGGGCAGGGTCATTCCCATTCTTTTCTCTCCTACACTTCATCGAGGGCAGCTACTGAAAAGTAACCCAGAAACTCGAGATTACCTCAGATGCCATTTAAACCCTTCTTTAATACATTAAAGGGAAATCAGATGGTCGCAATAGTTGAAAGCATGAGAAGGGAACTGGCCAAGCCTACTTTAGCCTCTTCTGCCAAGTTCTCTCCCCTCCCAGTGCTCCGAAGAAACCAAATCAGCCAGATCTAGCCAGAAGCAGCAACTAGGATCGCAACAGGCAGGTTAGACACTGTGAGAGTCACATGCATTTACTCAGAAAGAAAGAAGTAGGAATGGTGCTGGCTTCTTGTGAAAAGTGTTTTTGGTGTGCATAAAGCCTTTTGTGCCCAAGCACACCTGAGGGATGCCAAACACTCAGAAGTGATTCTGGTTCTCAGCCTGGGTGGTGACAGAGCAGCAGCTGCTGGTTGGTGGGGAGAACAGAGGTGGGTGCAGGGGCAGGGAGTCTGCACCTGTCTACCCTAGGGTGCTGATTAGTGTGTAGAGGGGCAGAAAAGGAGACTGTGTGATTTGAACTCTGGCACCCCTGTCTCATTGTGCCCCGCAGCCTCTCTTTGAGCACCACTGGATAGAGACAAATGCAGATTAAACGGAGCAGGAGCCAAATGCATCAGCAAGGAAGCCCATGGACACAGAGATTAATAGGGTCTTGCTCAGGGTTCTCTGTGAATGATGGCTCACATGCTAGCTTCTGTAGGACCCTGGTCCTTTTTAAAAATAAGTGAGTCTTTTTACAGTGTTAAGAGCTGGTACACAGTTCACACAATCAAGTGATTAGAGTTGGCATAGGAACAATAAATAGTTAATAAAACATGCTAATCATTTTCTACAGTTTTGATAACATCCCTTTGAAATCTGCAGTGTGATTTGACTACTATACACAGGATTGATTCATAAACACTCATTAGATACAACTGAGCAGACATGAGAAAAGTCATTTCATTTTGTATTTTATATGAGATGAAGTAATTCTGTTTTAAGGTTCTCCAAAGGAAAACCCCCACAAAAAGATAGATACACAACCCAGGATGGTTCCGTAGAAAGGAGATAATGTCTGGTAACCGAATTTAGTAACGTATCTTAGCACATATTAGATGTATGAATTGAAAATTGGCTGGTGGAATGAAAGAATCTGATTCCCTGATTAAATGGAGGCTCAGGAGGGGTGGGGGTGTTTAAATGTCTGTGGATGTCTACCAGTTGTGCCTCTCTCTGCTTTCTCTACGGACAGTAACATGGGGTTAGTGTGGCCAACACATTATCCTACAGGAGTGGGACACTTTCCTTCCAGCATTTGAACTACAATGTGCTATGGATGTTCCCTTATGATTCCCAAATCAACCACGTGTTGGCCACATGGGACAGGAAGGAGAAGACATGCATAAATGACAAACTTTCAGGACCTGAATACGTAAAACTAAGTTACCATTCTCTAATATAAGGTTGAGGTTTTAAGTGTTTCTTCTGCAAAGAAAATTTTAACTTTTCAAATGGGACAATTCATGCTTATGAATTCTAATGACCAAATGATTTCACTAATTGCTTTGTGGTATTCTAGTTTGCATAGTTGAGTTTGTAATGCAATAAACTATGCCTGAATGGTCTGTTTACTCCATGCAAGTTACAAGGAAAACACTTTCTCCTTAAAGGACTTGTCTCTTTGAAATGCACAAAGTGGCAAAAAGCCAAGGGAAGCTGGTGCTTAAGCAACCAAGACTGAGCAGTGCCTGTGTGCATTTCAATCTCAGCCAACCGAAGTAAATGTTATTGGAGCTTTTGTGCTGTAAAATTGCTGCTTTCATGCCCACTGCATCTGACAATAGGAATCCTTGGTCTAGTAGAAAGGAGGGAGGCTATTGTGCCTTCTAGCCAGATTTCTACATTCTTAAGAAAAGAGAGGGAAGTAGGGTAAAGCTGTTGCTGCTCCTAATGGTCTAGAGACAATGAGACTCAAACTGGTGGTGCATCTGGAGAGACAAGGAGTCTCAGCAGAAAAAAAAAAGTATAACCATTATTTTTTTCCATTCAGCATGAGGACCTAGGAAGTTATTTTTCCAGAATAACTGAGAAGTGCGTGTAAAGAAAAAGTTAAATTCTAGAGAGTAAAGGATGATGACTGAAGTTTTTAAATTTAATTTTGAGAAAATTACAAAATATACTTTGAAAATCATAAAATCAAGGTCAAATAAATGCATTTTGAGGGGTAACCATATAAGACTCATATAATGCGTTTATGTTAACATCTGCATCTGTTTTTCTGGAGATACTGAATTTTCCTTCAAATGGCAGTTAATGTATGACTGCTTACATTAACAGGTTATTTATTAGTACATTCATTCAATGATCATTTATTAAGCACTGACTGCAAACCAGGCACAAAATTTCCCACCTAAAGTTGCCATTTCAAATGTATTTTAATCCCCAAACAAGTAAGTTTTGTCTTTAAATACACTGAAAATAATTCTTTAAAGCATCTACTGCTGCTTTTTTAAAAGAATTCTACTAACATAATATCTATCATCTGAGCATACTATTGCAAGTGAGACTTAAATAACATTACAGTTAATGGGGTCCAAGACTCAAATAATATTTCTTGAATAAAAAACCAAAAAAACCCAAATCTTTATAATAGGTTGTCAGTGGTTACAACATATAGTTAAATTTACACCTAGTATCCAAAAAAGCTGAACTGAACAATAGAGAATGATGTGGCCTTACTTGCCTCTGTTAGAGACTAATTCTATCAGAATGGTTTGTTATGTTAATTATGCCCTTATTTCCACTTACCACATCTCCAGCATGCTCTCACATGGCCATTACAGTGAGCTAAGTAAGTAACCACAGTCACTGCCCTTTTTTTTTTTTTTTTTTTTTTTGAATACAGGGGACCTTACTGCATTGTTGGCTTTTGCACAAAAAATAGGGAGACCACAATAGTTCCACCTCTCTATTCCGTCTTTTCCTTAAACTCTCAAGCTGCTCACTCTTTTTTGATTTAGACAGTGAAGAAAAAGAGAAATGTGAATCATGCAAAATGAAAAAAGAAGCTTAAAAGGAAAACCAAAGAAGTGGAGATAGAAAATTAAAGCTGCAGAGGACAAACTAAATACCACCCTCGCACCCAAGTCCTCAGGAAGTGGGCTCTGCTTAACAAGTCTTCTGATTATTTCTTCTCTGTGGCTTTTAAGTAGATCTGCATTTGACCTGCCCATTAATAATGCTATGACCTTGGACACATTATGTAACCTCTCTCAGCTACACATTTTTCATCTATTTAACAGGGTTAATGACACCAAATCCTCAGGGCTATGAACATTACATTAAATATTATATATTTAAAAATACACACATACACACAGAAACAGCCTGGCATGCAGACTTGTTCACAGTAGGCACCTGATAAATGTTAATTTCATTGCCCTCTTTTTCTGATGCATTTACAATATCAACACGTAAGCAAAGTCACCCAAGCTAAATAAAAACACACACATAGGCATATAAAATAATAGGGATTGTATTTCTGAAAGCAACATTTTAAAAATAACTTATTTGGGAGAACAGAAACGTTAACAGTGTTCATCATCTTGACTGTCTAAATGTGACATTAAGGATTAGGTTGGCCTTTGTTTAACCACTCTAATTATCAAGGTTTTTGAATTTTATTTATTACACCTGTGGGGTTTTTTGCTGCATATTTTAGAATATCTCAAATAAAACATGAATGGGTAGCAAGCATAGTACACATATGTAATTAGCTGCAACTACTCTGTGTAGAACTCTGGGACCAAGTTTCTGGATTCTAAGCTGGCGGTGTTTCGTGACAGTGCTGCCCTTTAGTTTAAGTGCTGTTTTTTTTTAACTATACTACACAATCAATTGTGCTTTCCAGGTTCTGCTGGAGCTCACACTTCCTCACCACGTGATACAAGTTTGGTAAGCAGCACGTCTGTAGGGTGGCACATGTGTGCCAGGTCAGCCCATCTGGGAGACAGTCTCCCTCCAGAAGGAATTCTGTCATTCCAAACCTCCAGATCCGTGAACAGTTCAAAATCTTTCTTAGAAAAAATTAGGCCGTTAATGAAAACGGTAGACAGGAGATTTTCTCTGAAAGGCAGGAAGCCCATATTCAGATGGGATATAAAGGGGCCTGTCTCTGCCATTAGGAGAATTGCAAGAGTAACATAGTTTAACTATTATAGTTGTTCAGTCATACTAGAGAACTTGATTTTAAGATGTCAATGATCAGATGGGGATGAAGACAGTTGTTATCTCCTGGCAAAAACTGGGATCCTTAACCTGCGTAATTGTGTATTTTTCACGTTAGGGGAAGAGTACCAACAGAACTCTGGCGTTGCATCTCAGACATGAAAACATAAAGGAAACGATTTAATCAAAATCCAGAAATGAAGAAGAGGCAAAAATTAGCTGTTCATGAGAAAACATTTGTTATATTTAAAATGCTTCTCTACTCTGCCAAAGAGAGAGAAGAAAATGAAAGGCTTTTTTTTTTTTTTTTTACATTTAAGGGATATTTATCCACCTTCCCAGTCTAATTTCTTTGTCAGATACTACAGATGTACATAAATTAGTGTCTCAGATTGACCACAAGTAAGAAAACACAGAAGGTTTTCATGAGGGAAAAATGGAGACACCTTCCTAAGCATACTATTGAATATTAAATTTCAGGGGCTATATGGTAAGAGAGTGGACATAAAATCATTAGTTTGGTGAAGAGGAAAGACTGAGTTCAGGGGTTTTGTGCTTTGAGGAAATTTGACACCTTAAATAAACGGGCTTAAAAGTCAGAGATTTTGAAGTGAGTTGAATCACGAAGCACATGGACCCTAACTCTCCATTTTCTCAAAAGGTTTACATTCCAATCCAAGTTATCAAGCTGTGGTGGCTGGGATAAGTGCTGTGAAAGCTAACAGCAAGAATGCCTCTTAAATCTAAATGAGAGGCAGCATTAACTCCTAACAGACATCTTTGTTAGAAATCTGCAGTTGGGCAAAAGGAAAGACACTGTTAAAATGAACTTTAATAATCATTAGGAGGGCAAAAATCTTGCTCTTAAGTTCATCCACAGTAAATGAGGTTTAATGTTTTCCATAACTTATTAAGATCATAAGAGCAAATTAAGCTATGCTAAAACAGCACTGCTCTGTCACTATTTGTTTTTTTTGTTAAGTATTATGGATGTCCTGGATCCACAGATCAGCTCTCTCTGGTCAAGCTCTCTAATTTTCTGAAGAACTTGAGACAGCATTGAACACACAGTCAACATTTAAGCTGCGGGAAAGATGCTTTATATAATTTTTAAACACCTTTTAAAGATGTTATGAGTACATTAACAGAACCCGTATTAAAATGATCTGTGTGATCCTGCCTACACAGCTCATTCTTCAGTTTAATGCACTTTTTTCCTTCCCATCACTGGTCAACACTAGGACCAGATGCTCATCATCTATTATATGTTCAAGAATGATTAAAACATCTCCCCTTAGCTTTCTCTCCCCTTCACTAAATAATTCAATTCTTCTTGAGGTTTTTTTTTTTTTTTTTTTTTTTTTTTTGGCACGTGAGTCTGATTTTCTAGCCCTTTAATTAGCTTGGTGGCTCTCAGAACACTCTTCAAGTTTCAGATTGGTACAGCAAAACTGAATTCTGATAAAGGCCCAACCAACGCGAAGTAAAACAATTTAACTACCAGTAGGTAGTCTGAGAGCACCTTGAGGAAAGCAGCCAAGTCTTGAATACCTTTGTAGTATCTGAAATACAAGCAGGTGTTCAATAAATGATGAATTAATGGGTCACAATCACTGGAACTCCACATGTCATATACTACTGGAAAGCACTTCAAGAGTTACTTTCTTTGTTGTTATTTTTAAAATGATGGTATGGGAAAGGAAAAAAGCTAACACTGGAAAAACTGCTGCTAAGGCCCAAGCTGATGAACAGTTTTGTCACTCCCAAATGTCACATACCATTTAACTAAAAATACAGAAGACACAATCTTAGAATATTACCATGCGACTATCAAACATTACTACACTGTGTAATGAACAAAGGGTCACATTAAGTCAAGAAAAATAGCAATCATCTTTTGGTTGAGTTTTATTAAATTATATTTACATTTTAAAATTTATCCTCATATTATTATTATTATCCTGTAAAATTTATAACAGATTCACTGCACTTTTATTGGTCATTTCTAATCACAGGTTGAAATTTTGTTTCATGCAAATTCACTTACTTGAGCACTTATTTGTTTAGACAATTTATATAGCTTTCCTGCAACCACTGTTGTTATGTTTTGATTAAAATGATTATTAGCACGAATTGAACATTAGGTGTGGATTTAAAAAGAAAGAATCAGAATAGGTCAGCTGAGAGCTCTATGTAAAGGGGATAGTTTTATTTTTTTGCACTTGGTGGTGGTGGTGGGGGGACAACTATATATCTACAGTTGTTTTTTTTTTTAACAGAAACTACTTTAACCATATCACAATTGGCATACTCCCTGAAGCAGTGCCTACCTACTCTAGTTAAGTTGAAATGAACATCTTTCCTTCCCAGTTCTACCACCTCAGGACCTGTTTTTTTTCCAACAAACATTTACTCAATGACTACTGTGTCAAGCACTACGTTAAGTATTGGGGTTACAAAAATAGGCACCATTCTGTTTTAACCTCAAACAGTTTACATTAAGGAAGGACAGACAGATTTATAGTGATAGAGAAGCCACTGTATATCCCTGGTGTAAGATGTATTAAATTTCTGTCTAGGGATAAAAGCCTGGAAAATCTGGAAGCAAAAACTAAAAAATTGGAGTTTCAAAGGCTAACAAAATCAGAATAAGGCTTTACAGAGCAAAATCAAGAATGAGTCCACCAGATGTTGAAATTAATATCAGCAAAAGATGCTACTGCTTAAGAAAAAAGACAGATTCATTAGAGAAGGAAAGAGAATAAGGAAACAGGAATGACTTCAGGGACTGTGACCCTAGTGTGTAGTAATAGTAAACAGAGCTGCTACAGTATACCAACATGAAACTATTCTGTGGACTAGTTCTCAATTAATAGCTCCATAAGTATAACTACTTTTCATTTATTTTATGAATCAACATATACTTGAGTTCTTAAATTCTATATTTAAATTATAAAGCCATTTACATACATATATATGTACATATGTCGACAAGCGCTATTTTAGGAATTGCTATTTTCTGTTCTCATGTTAACAGTTTATGGTTTTTTTTAACTTAAAATTTCCCAGTAATTTTGATTAAAAATTTTTTCCTGTAAATTAACAGACATTATAGTTGAGTAGAATTTTCATAAGACTTTTTAACTATTTTCATATACAAGTAAGATTCCAATACATAATTACAATGCCAAAGAAAGGTTTCCATTTTGATTTTCTGTCACATATAACTTGCAATTCCTAAATGAAATCAAAATTCCTTACTTTCTTTCTCTCTATATATTTTCTCTATAGTCCAAATTCTCTAAATTAAAAGGAAGAAAAAGCTGATTTCTAATCAGTCTGCAATGCTTCTTCTCTCAAACCCTCTGTGTCCTTAATGCCCTTATTTTTTAGCCATACTTGACAGATTACAAATACCCAATGTTCCTTTGTATTATCTGAAAAAACGAATTCTTCAAGACAAAGTGCATGATATTTTAAAAGAAGGTATTTCTGAAAAGCTCTCCAAAGTGGAGGAAATTAAGCAAAGAAAATACTTCAAAAGCAGGCTCTTCAGTGAAAAGTGCTGAGCCCAGGAAGCATGACTCAAAGAATGGGCAGATGCCCCTGTGGGTCTCAGAGGCTGACAGGCCTAACATTTGCTTTCCTATTCAGTGCAAGAACTCGACCAACACACGTTCCTAATCCGAACAACACTAGAAGCTAAGCATGTAAAGAGTTCTGAAATCCCGCAAGACGAGCTGAAACTCCAACACCAGCCTCCTTCTTATCCAGAGCGATCTGATGCTATCAGGGACCTCATCTCAGAATGGTTAACTACTCCCTCCCTCTTTTATTGGAAAAGAACTAAAAGAAAATGTGTTTTTTTTTTTTTATTTTTACTTTTAGAACTATTTTCATTTTCTTTGAAAGGCAGAGTGATAGACAGGGAAAGAGAGAAGGAAATCTTCCACCTGCTGGTTCATTCCCCAAATGGCTACAGCAGCTAGGGCTGGGACAGGTGGAAGCCAGGAGCCAGAAACTCCATCCTGGTCTTCCACATGGATGGCAGGACATCGGGTACATGGGCCCTCATCTGTAGCCTCCAAGGCACACTTTTGGTCCCCTGTTACTGATGTGGGAGATGGAGATGGAGTTCTGGGCTCCTGGCTTTTTGTGTAATCTTGTAGGCACTTGCGGGGAGTGAATTAGCAGATGGAAGATCTTTCTCTTGCCTGTCTCTCCTTTTCTGTGTCATTCTGCATTTAAAATAAATAATAAAATGGATAAATGATTTAAAATAAGAATTATAAGGATTGTAGAGAATGCTGATGTTGCCTTTTTAAATAAAAGTTGGCAGCTGATACAGACAGTTGTGTTTAGAAGGATTCCAAGGGGCTATCCTTGGGCTCAGTAAGCAAATACTGCCAAGATGGGAGGGTTAATATTTGCCATCTGTGGAAAGCATGTAAATCAGGTGACCAAGCAGAGAACACCAAAACTAACAGGCCTCCCTGCCCTTGGGTGGTCACGGACAAGTCCCCTTTTCCCAACAGTTCCTGAAGCACGGGCAGTCTGCCTCTTTTTCACTCTGAAGTTTTAGCAATCTGTGTTGGACCTGTTAGAGTCTCTGTTCTAAACACATTTTTCAAGGTCCTAAGACCTGTGTATCTACTGTGCAACTATTCTGTCTTTGAGCATCTCAATTTTCCTAATACAAGAGGAAAATCTAGCTTTATGTTGGAAGAATTCCAAATTGTGGGTGATGTTTGGTCTCGCTTTCTATTCCAACCAAATATAGAGAAATTTTTTTTGAGGGAGATTGCAAATGACTGGGTTAGAAAAAGAAAACTGTGCATGTATCACATTTATTTATTGTCGCTCCCCGTCTTCGTGGAGGAACGACACAGGACCCTGCGCTGTTCTTTCGTCTGCTCGGCCCTCCCCGGGTTTGCTGCTGGTTCTTCCCGGGTTGGCTACTGTCCCTTCCACCTCCGTGGAAGGGCGGTTCCCCCTGGCCACTTTCCCCACTTCTGCAGGGGAGCGGCACACTGCCGGCCGGCTCTCTCGGGGGCTGCTCAGATGTTCCCTCAGATGTTCCCCTTAGATGTTCCTGGTGCATGCCGTCTCTCTCCTCCTTTATAGTCCTCCTCTGCCAATCCCAACTCGGCTGCCCACACGCCGAGTACGCTGCTCTCCTCCAATCAGGAGCAAGTCCTACAGTTTACTGGCTGAACTGGAGGCAGCTGTGTAGAAGCTGTTTTCTTCTCTCCCAGCGCCATATTGTGGGAGAGCAGATGCATAGAACAAGTCTTAATTCCAGCAACTCAGTCTAGTCCGGGCTGCTCCCCACAGATCCCCCTTTCTTTTTATTTTTTGGTGTTGATACGCGCCTGTCTTCGGTGTCCCGCGGCACACACTCTGCTCTACTTGCTAGAGTTGCCCGCAGGTTCTTACAAGTCCTATCAATCAGGCAAACCGAATCCGGGTCCTCTCTTCGCCATATTGTGAGGAGGTTTTTAGGCGCTGATGCATGCCTGTGTTTGGTGCCCTGCAGCGCATGCTCTGCTCTGCCTGCAGGTGCTTACAAGCCCTATCAGGCAAACCGAATCCAAGCCTTCTCATTGCCATATTGTGGGGAGGCCTATTGGTGTTGATTCGTGCCTATCTTCGGTGACCTGCGGCTCATACTCTGGTCGAGCCGCCTGCTGGTGCTTACCGCCTTACTAATCAGGCAGACCGAATCCAAGCCTTCTCATTGCGGTATTGTGGGGAGACTATTGATGTTAATAACGTGCCTGTCTTCGGTGACCTGCGGTGCATAAGCTGCTAGCCGCCCGCAGGTGCTCATCGCCTCACTAATCAGGCAGACCGAATCCAAGCTCTCTCATTGCCATGTTGATGGGAGGCCTTATTTTTCTGTTTCTCTATCTCCGGGCATTCCTACCTCTCCCATTTTACTTCTATCTACCAGCATTCCTTTTTCTCTCATTTTACTTCTAAACTTCTGTTTCTCCTATCCCTGCGGCTTCCCGGCGCCCGCCCCGAGGCTGCTTCTCGGCGGCTTCCCGGCTCTGAGCCACTTCAGCCCGCGCCTCTCTCATCTGCGCGGCTTCCCAGCTTCACGCCTGCACCACGGCATCGCACCAGCCCAGCGTTCCCTATCTACTTGTGCCCCGCATGCTCTCTCTGCGCGCGGCAACCTCCGTGAGTCACACAGCGTACCTTACGTCTCCGCCACTAGCATTCAATCTAAGTTCCCCGGGCTAACCTGGCGAATTCAACCCAGCTCACGTTTCCGCCCCACGATTTGGCTTCCTGTCCTTTGCTCCCCGGGCTAATCAGACGGATTCCAACCTGGCTTACGTTTCCGCTTCTGGTTTTAACTTTTCGCCTTTTGCCCCCCGGGCTGACTTAAAGAATTCCAAACTGGCTTACGTTTCCACCTCGGCCTGCCCCACCGCGGCTTCAATTTCCCTAACATTTTTCTCTACCCGGTATGTTTCCCCAAGCTTTCTTCCAACAATATTTCTCCTGGCTTCTCCCCACAGTCCGTATCCGAGTCTGTTTGTTCTAGCTTTCACTCTCGCTTTCGACCTTAGAGATTTCTCCCAGCTTCCCCCCGTAGTCCGTATCTGAGTCTATGCCTAGGCTTTCAATAGCTTCTTCCGGCACCTTTTTCGTCCGGCTTTTCCCTAGGCTGTTTGCTAGTCTCTCTCTCTCCGATATTTTCTACTTCTTCCCGTTTCTTCCCTCCTAAGTTTCCTATCCGAGTCACAGCACCATTATGTCGCTCCCCCTCTTCATGGAGGAACGACACAAGACCCTGCCTAGGCTTCATATCCGAGTCACGGCACCATTATGTCGCTCCCCGTCTTCGTGGAGGAACGACACAGGACCCTGCGCTGTTCTTTCGTCTGCTCGGCCCTCCCCGGGTTTGCTGCTGGTTCTTCCCGGGTTGGCTACTGTCCCTTCCACCTCCGTGGAAGGGCGGTTCCCCCTGGCCACTTTCCCCACTTCTGCAGGGGAGCGGCACACTGCCGGCCGGCTCTCTCGGGGGCTGCTCAGATGTTCCCTCAGATGTTCCCCTTAGATGTTCCTGGTGCATGCCGTCTCTCTCCTCCTTTATAGTCCTCCTCTGCCAATCCCAACTCGGCTGCCCACACGCCGAGTACGCTGCTCTCCTCCAATCAGGAGCAAGTCCTACAGTTTACTGGCTGAACTGGAGGCAGCTGTGTAGAAGCTGTTTTCTTCTCTCCCAGCGCCATATTGTGGGAGAGCAGATGCATAGAACAAGTCTTAATTCCAGCAACTCAGTCTAGTCCGGGCTGCTCCCCACAATTTATTCTCAATGCCTTACTATCAGAAGTTATAATATATTCCTAGGAATTTGAAAATAAAGAGATAACTGGTAGCAAGTTTAAAATACAATTTTGGTTGCTTACATAATGTGGAAAAATAGAGAATTTAGGCAAACTATGGAAGCTGAGAGCTGCTGTCTTTCCATGGAATGGAACTCAAATGGAAACTGTACCCATGTACATTAGGTAGGAGCCAGAAGTGAACTCAGCAATTTGCTTCAAAGTGGCCTACATGAGACCAGCACTTAGCAACCACCTCTGGTTGTCATGGAGATTGGATGGGGTGGAGGGGAATGTATATGTTCAATAACTGATGGGCCAGATAAAGACAGTGCCATGGAAAGAAATAGAGGGAAAGAACTAAAATATTAAAATATGAGTTAGGATATTATCCCAGGGAAAATGTACAGGCTCACCATGTTATTCTGAAGGAATATGACTCATTATCATTTGATAGTGATAAATCCATATTTATGATAGCATATAAACAATTTATCACAGAGCAAAAATGCACAATGAGGAAAAGTGTAACATAGTTTGAAATTAATCTATAAAGCATCATTCTGTTAACAACAAACCCAAGAAAATCTAAAATTAAGAGCTTGCAGTATTATAAGTAGCTACAGATCAAGATCCACACTTGCTCATGAGAATTAACCATATGATGCACACCAAGAAATGGAAAACTAGATACTTATTTGGAAAAAAATACACATATTCAGGATTTAGAAAGCACATAGGATTCACTCAGTGGTGATCATGCAGATCATATTCTACAAATACAAAAAGGTTGCAAAACAATAACTAGAGACCTTCAGTCACATGTATTCAGATATATAGACTGCAATATACAAACCTTTTGAAGTAAACTCTGCTAACAGGAGGAAGGGTACATGTACAGCCTTTTCAAAATGCAAATTAACTCTTGATCTTTCATTTGAATATCATAGGTTACTCATCCTTTTCCAGGATGCCCTGTGGTCAAATTCACTAGACCTCTTTCTTTGCCAATTTCTAGGCTATGTTACTTGCTTCGGCAGTATGGGCTTTCAGAAAATAAGAACTTAATTAAATGAAGGAAAACACAAATAGGAAAGTAAACGCTAAGACTTCAATAAAGATTTGTAAAACACCCACAGTGTGCCTGGTATGACACCAGGTACTAGGTGTACAGTGGTAAGCAATACAGACACGACCCCTGCTATCAAGCAACTTTCAATTTTTCTAGAAAAAAATAATAAAAAGGAAACAAATAACAAATTAATACAACTGCTATGGAAAGAGGCAAACAGGACAAAGAAAGAGTAAAAATGGTGGGCCCTACGCAGGGTGGTAAGGAATGGTTCCTCTATACAGCTAACATTAAATTCAGATCTGAGGACAGAAACAGGCTGCCATAGCAGGTAAGCTAGGTGGTATTCCAGGAAGAAGGAACTGATGAGGGGGGAGGCCTTGGTAAGTTTTAAAACTAAGATGCCAGAGTATTGGGTAAAGGAAGGACAAGATCAGACCAGAATGGGAGGCCAAGGCCAAAAATCTGGAGGCCATGGGAGGTTTAAGTACAACAGAACTGGGAATTACCTTTGACTTAAAAAATATTCTAGGGGGCGGGCACTGTGGCTTAGCAGGTAAAGCCGTCACCTGCTGTGCCGACATCCCATAACGGCACCAGTGCGGGTCCTGGCCGCTCCACTTCTGATCCAGCTGCTGTGGCCTGAGAAAGCAGTAGAAGATGGCCCAAGTCCTTGGGCCCCTGCACCTGTGTGGGAGACCTAGAAGAACCTCCTGGTTCCTGGCTTCAGATCAGTTCAGCTCTGGTCATTGTGTCCATTTGAGGAATGAACCAGTGAATGGAAGACTCTGATTCTCTTTCTGTTTCTCTCTCTCTCTTTCTCTGACACACACACACACACACACACACACACAGAGCCTTTCAAATAATGAATAAATAAATCTTTAAAAATAATTCTGGCTGCCAGAAACCAAGCCAGGAGGCAATTTTAGTGGACCAGGCAAGAGACAGCAGGAAATGGCTTAGACTTGGAGTCTGAAGACAAGTTGCTAGATTTGAGATACATTGCAGAGATACTAAAAGCAATTTGCTGATGTAGACTTAACCCCCAAATACGCAACAGTTAATGAATTCTTATAAATCAAAGAGAGATATTTCCATGCAAACCACAGGCACATCCAAAAATAGTTTTTTAGTTGTTGTCTGATTTTTCTGAATTTTATTTTAGCCATCTGATAGAATCACCCATTTGTAATTGTAGAACTGGAATTCTATCATCTAGGCTGAAAACCATGATTCATTTATGAGGAGTAACAACTTGCTACAACTTTTTATTTTCTTAGAGATATGGAGCAAGACTAAACCACTGAGGGTGCCTTGGTTCAAAGAGATTTTGCATGTAAGTCTTCACTCTGCTGTTCAAGACGGAGGTACTGGCAGGGAGCTCCTAAGCTACTCCATCTCTTCTTTGGGTAACAAAATTGATACCAAGTGTTAACAGATTTGCTCAAATTCACCCAGGTAAGAGTTAATTATATAGTAAGTTAAAGACACTGTCCTTAACTGGGTGGGGCATAGATTTAACTCCAAGTCTGTTTTCACAGACTCAGAGTGTGGCAAGCAATCCCCCAGTTCTTTTTGAAAAGGATCTCTCCTTAATGTATACTAAGCTGATCTTCTGTATATTAAGATAATCGAAAATGAATCTTGATGTGAATGGAAGGGGAGAGGGAGTGGGAAAGGGGAGGGTAGTGGGTGGGAGGGACGGTATGGGGGGGAAGCCATTGTAATCCATAAATCGTACTTTGGAAATTTATATTCATTAAATAAAAGTTAAAAAAAAAAAAAGAAAAGGATCTCTCTTTCTCATTAACCCTGTGCTTTTGGCAGAGATGAGACTTTAATTTGCTAGTGCAGAGAAAGGAAAAAAGGGAAAGAGGATAAAGATATGGTTCAGGAGAGTTAAAAAAAAAACAAAAAACTGAGAGGTCCACTGCCTACTTAGAAATCCACAGTGCTGTGCTGGAAGGGCCTGGGCAAATGTGTTGTGGGGGAATCTGAGCTGGAACTCGAAAGGCAAGTAGAAACTGGAAGGGTGATTAAAACCAGAACAGGGTGGGACACAGTTCTCGTATGAGCAATTAAGAACTTACATGCATGTCACATTCTTTTTAAGAATGTTTATTTACTTATTTATTTTCATCTACTTGAAAGGCAGAGCAACAGAGAGAATGAGACATTCATTCCCCAAATGCCTGCATGTGCCAGGGCTGCCTCTGGACAAAGCCAGGAGCCTGAACTCCATTCAGGTCTCCCATGTGGGTGGCAGGGGCCCAAAGCCTTTGGGCCATCATCTGCTGCCTCTCAGGATGAATCAGCAGGGAGCTGGATTGGGAGTAGAGTAGCCAGGCCTGGAACTGGCACTCCTATTTGGGACGTGGGCAATCTCAGGTGGCGGCTTAACCTGGTGCACCACAACACCTGTCCCCATATGCAACCATCTAATACAATATTTGCTAGCAACAATATAGACCTATATATTAAGCTATAAATGTAATTTTGCATCTCATTAATTTACTTAGAAAAATGTGGGGAGCAACTGAGACTAGACTAAGTTACTGGAATTAAGACTTATTCTATGCATCTGCTCTCCCACAATATGGTGCTGGGAGAGGAGGAAACAGCTTCTACACAGCTGCCTCCAGTTCAACCAATAAACTGTAGGACTTGCTCCTGATTGGAGGAGAGCAGCGTACTCGGCGTGTGGGTAGCAGAGTTGGGATTGGTGGAAGAGGACTATAAAGGAGGAGAGAGAGAACATGCACCAGGAACATCTGAAGAACATCTGAGCAGCCCCTGAGAGAGCCGGCTGGCGGTGTGCCGCCCCTCCGCAGAGGCGGGCAGGGCGGCAGCTAACCCGGGACAGCGTCGTTCCTCCGCGAGTGAGGGACCGGAAGCTAACCCGGGAAGGGGCCGGGCAGAAAGAACAGCTCAGGGTCTAGTGTCGTTCCTCCGCGAATGGGGGAGCGACAGATAAATGGGAACATTCAGGGTAAAATTGGCAGCATACTACGTTTCCCTTAATTTTAGTTTTGTGAAATAGCCTCACTTCAAACAAAAGACACTAGATATTTTGGTTTCTTTCTTTTTAATGTTTATGTATTGAAAAGCAAACAGAGGGAGAACGTAGGGTGGGGGAAGAGGGAGATGGAGAGAGAGGGCAAGGGCAAAGACTAGAGAGAGGGAGAGAGAGAGAAAAAAAAAAAAACCAAACCACTCCCCACTCCCATCTGCTGGTTTATTCCCCAAGTGCTCCCAACAGTCTGACAAGGAGGGCCAGGCTGACGTGGGGTGCTGGGAACTCAGTCCAGGTCCCCACATGGGTGGTAGGGACCCAATCACAGGGAATCCCCAGCATGGTCATTAGCAGAAAGACAATTCTTTTGGGTAGAAGCCTAATACCATTTACCAACTGTTTAAATTTGAACAAGTCGTTTAAGTTCTCTTGGTTTTAGTCTTCATGTCTGTAAAATGGGAATAGTATTATGATCTACTTCACCAGCACAAAGAAAGTACTTAAAGCTATACCAGGCACAGAGATACTCGGTAAATATTAATCTGATTATCTATTCTCTTTGCCTTAAATGATCTATGATCTTTCTCAAGGAAATCCTTCCTGCTTCTCTAAACTAGGAGTTCTGTTAGCATCTGCAGTTCCTCACAGCCCTTTGCAAAATTATTAGGTTCTATTATTCCAGGGTACTTTAAAAATTTCAGGAAAAAAGAGGGATTAAAGATACTTATTTTGGAGGCAGACATTTGGCACAGTGGTTAAAACACTGCTTAAGGGGCCCATGCTGTGGTGTAGGAGGTGAGCCCACCACCTGCAGTACCAGCATCCCATATGGCCGTTGGTTCAAGTCCCAGCTGCTCTGCTTCAGATCCAGCTTTATGCTATGGCCTGGCAGGGTCCTTAGGTCCCTGCACCCCCGTGGGAGACCTGGAAGAGGCTTCTGGTTCCTGGCTCTGGATCAGCACAGCTCCAGCCCTTGCAGCCATCTGGGGAGTGGACCAGTGAATGAAGACACCCCCCCCCCCCGCCTCTGCCTCTCTGATGGAAAACCTTTTTTTCTCTCTTTGTCTGCCACTGCCTGAGGTTCTGCCTTTCAGATAAATAAATAAGTCTTAAAAAAAATCCAACAAAACACAGGGACACCCACATCCTATACCTGAGTCTCTGAGTTCAAGTTCTGGCTCTGCTTACAACTCTAGCTTCCTGCTAATATGCACCATGGGAAGCACCAGGTGATGGCTCAGGTAACCAGGATCCCTGCTCCCAAAGTGGAAAGCACAGGACGAGCTCCTGGCTCCTGTCTTTGGCCTGGCCCAGCCCTAGGTGTTGTAGGCACTGGAGAATGAACCAACAGATGGTAGACTGTTCTCTCTCTCTGTTTCTATTTCCCACTCTGTATTTTTCCGCTTTGCAAAACAAAAAAAATTTTCACTTTGGTGCAAAAATATGTTGAAATCATCTATATAAAGTGTCCTCAAAAAGTTCAGAGAAAGGGGTTGGTGCTGTGGCACAGTGGGTTAAGTCACCTGCTACAATGCTGGCACACCATATGAGCACGAATTTGAGTTTTGCTGCTCTACTTCCCAGCTAGCTCCCTGTTAATGCACCTGGAAAAGCAGCTGAAGATGGCCCCAGTACTTGGGCTCCTGCCACCCATGTGGGAGAACTGGATGGAGTTCCACGCTCCTGCTTTCAGCCTGGCCCAGCCCTGGACATTGTGGCCATTTGGGAAGTGAAGCAGCAGATAGTTCTGTCAAATTGACATTCAAATAAATAAATAAATCTTTAAAAAAAAAAAAAAGTTCATGCAGGGGCCGCACTGCTGCATAACGGGTAAAGCCACCACCTGTGGTGCCGGCATCCCATGTGGGCGCCGGTTCAAGTCCTGGTTGCTCCTCTTCCAAACCAGCTCTCTGCTATGGCTGGGAAAGCAGTAGAAAATGGCCCAGGTCCTTGGTCCATGCACCCATATGGGAGACCCGAAAGATGCTCCTAGCTCTTAGCTTTGGACTGGCACAGCTTCAGCCATTGCAGTCATTTGGGGAGTGACCCAGCGGATGGAAGACTCACTCACTCTCTCTCTCTCTGCATTTGCATAACTCTGTCCTTCAAATAAAAATAAGTAAATCTTTAAAAAAGTGTTCTATATTATCCTCATCTCGGGGTCCTACTCACATGCATTAAGGAAGCACCCATTACCTGAAGGGGAAAAATTTCTACATGTCTTACAACAGTGTTCAAAAAACAAGTACTGTCTAAAAACAAGTAAGCAGAGGTCAATGTGCAGTTTATTAAGAGCCTCAACACTAAACAAAATTCCTGTTATTGCATTAGGCAGATCTTAAAATGCCTTCATTAATGTTTTCCATATTTGTACACATTTTTGGTTTTACAAATTCCTTATTTAAGGTTACCTACTTTCTTGATAAAATTTTATTCACTAACTTTAAGATTTATTTATTTATGTGAAAGTTACACACACACACAGAGAGAGAGAGAGAGAGAGACAAAGAGAGACAAAGAGAGAGAGGTCTTCCATCCAATGGTTCACTCCCCAAATGGCCGCAATGGCCTGAGCTGTGCCATTCCGAAGCCAGGAGCCAGGAGCTTCCTCCAACTCTCCCACATGGGTGCAGGGGCCCAAGGACTTGGGCCATCTTCCACTGCTTTCTCAGCCATAGCAGAGAGCTGGAACGGAAGTAGAGCAGCCAGGTCTCAAACCGCCGCCCATACGGAATGCTGGCACTTCAGGCCAGGGCTTTAACCCACTGCACCACACCTCTGGCCCCTCACTAACTTTTTTTAATTTTTTTTTTTTTTTTAATTTAACAGGTAGAGTTATAGACAGACAGTGAGAGAGACAGAGAGAAAGGTCTTCCTTCCATTGGTTCACTCCCCAATTGGCTGCTATGGCCGGAGCCACGCTGATCCGATGGCAGGAGCCAGGTGCTTATCCTGGTCTCCCATGGGGTGCAGGGGCCCAAGCAAGTGGGCCATCCTCCACTGCACTCCCGGGCCACAGTAGAGAGCTGGACTGGAAGAGGAGCAGCCAGGACTAGAACCCGGCATCCAAATGGGATGCCAGTTCTGCAGGTGGAGGATTAACCAAGTGAGCCATGGCACCAACCTCTAACTTTCAAACACTGACTGAATACCTACTGTGTTCTAGATCTTGGTCAAGAGACTCCGGCCCCTGTCCTCATGGATGCTTGCTTGACCATACGCTTCCCCAGCAGCATATGAGAGAGCTCCACACAGATGTCTGGAAGACACCTCACACTCCATAGAGCCAAAACAGAAGGCTCGATTCCTCCCCAACAATAATCTCACCCATCCCACACCTTTTCCATCTCAGTCAATAATCACATTTGTATTCCCAGGACCTAGAATAGTGCAGGACACATAGAATGCCCTCTAAATATGAGTTTAAAAAGTGAATAAATACTGTTAAAAGTTAAATATATATAATGTCTTCAATATTCTGGGAGAAACTTTAATGCTGTGAAATACCATTTTAATGATCTTAAACTGATGTAAATGGTTGTTGGTGATCATGAACTTGGATCGCATTATCCCGCATCTTCCTCTATACTTCTGGTTAACATTTAAACATGCTCAATTATCTATCATCTTAAAAAAATTTAAGACTCCCTGGGACCACACATGCAATTACATTATTCCTCTCTTACTCATTCATAATCAAACTTCTTGGAAGAATTATCTGTTCTCCTGTCTTCTTTTCCTCACTGGTTACTCACTCCTTTAATCCATTCTAATTTGGCTGCCATTCCCGTTCCTCTGGAGAAGCATCTGCTAAGATCATCAATGGTCTCCATGTAAATCAATCAGGTAGACAAGTTTTTAAATTTCCTCTTTCTTGACAGGTTGATAGCCTTCTTACACTAATTACGTCCCTCTTCAAATGCTCTTTTCTCATGCCTTCTGTGGCACCACATTCTTCATTTCTCAGGACATCCTCCTCGCCTTTCTGCTTGTACCTCCTCATTTTATTTTGTAGGCTCCTGGTTCTCATCTCTTCTCACTTCATGCTTTTTTTCTTAGGCACTCTCCTCTACATCCACAACTTCAATTATCATCTATATAGCCATCATTTTAAAATTTATATCTATAGCCCTCACATTTCCTATGAGTGTCTCTGTTCTATATTTAACTGCTTATTTGATATCTCCACATGGATGTTGCAAGTGCCTCAATCTCAGTATGTTTGGAACAGAACTCATGATCTCTCTCACTCCCAAACTTTGTTCTCTTTTAGGATACCCCATTTCAGAAATCATCCATCTTGTCATGCAAATCATAAATATATCTGTCATGTTGGAAACCTCCTTTTCCTTCACTCTTATATTCAATCTATATTAGTGTCTTCTCATAAATATCTTCCAACACCCACCCATTTCTCTTTACCACCTCCTCACTGTTTCCAATTTACTCTATGTTTAATCCAGGTAATAATTCAATCTACCAATCTGGTCACATTCTCCTAACCCCCAGCACTTTGTATTGCTTGTTGGCTAAAATCCAAATCCTTGTACAGTTTGCTGTATGTGCCGTATTTTGTTGCTTTCTGTGTTCCAGCAATAATTATCTTCTTTCAGTCCCTCAAACACATCATAATTCCTCCTGCTACTTTTCCATATGCTCTACCACCTTTTAAAAATTTTTATTTCTTTGCAGGGCAGGGAGGGAGAGAGAGAGAGAAACAAGAATGAAGTAGTGAGAGAGGGTGTTCCCATTCATTGGTTAACTCCCCAAATGCCTACAAGAGTCAGAACTGGGCCAAGCCAAAGCCAAGAGTCCAGAACTCAATCCAGGTCTCCCATGTGAATGGCAGAAACCCAAGCTTGATTCATCATCTGCTGCTTCCCAGGTGCATTAGTAGGAAGCTGGATTGGAAGTGGAGTTGGGACTCAATCCCAAGGACTCCAAAATGGGATTAAGTATTGCAAGTGACTCATCCTGCTGTGCCACAAAATCTGCATCTGCTCTACCACTTGCTACCTGTAATTCCCTTCTCTCTCTCATTCTTCTGTCCCCAGTTTTATCCCACTCACCCTTCAAATATCAGCTTAAGTTATAGTTTCTTGACTAAATCCCCATCTTAGTGATGACTTGACATTTATTTGTGTGATCATTTCACTAATGAGCATTGGTGGATTATAAACTTCCTAAGGTATGAGACCTTGCTTACTTAGCAAAATGTTGTGTGCCTCTAGGTACTTTATAATTAATTATTAATTAAGTTGTTTCATCAACTCTTCCTGGGTATATCTATAGAAAAATAGCTGTGTTTCTGCCCACTGTGGTCCACTGTTTTCATCTGCTAAATAAGAGATGTGCTTCTACCTGTCTGGAAAGTGAATTAAAAAAAAATACTACCTAAAAGTTTATACTGGAACAATGAATTTCTATACTTAAACATTCAAATGATAGGTACTACCAGCATTTCTACTCCTATCCATTCAAAAGCAATTGGAAAGTGCCTTAGAAGCCTCAATTAATGAAAAATGATTAAATCACTGGGAATGTGATAAAAGACATACTTCACGAAGTAGTGGTCAATGAGCAGCAAGATGAGCCAATTTCCCTATGCACACAATATTTGAGTTTGCACTGCGTATTAACATAGAACACTGTCTTGGACACTGGGAATCCTTGAAGATGCTGCCACACAGAATATAATAGGAGAAAAGCACACAAATGTATCCACAGATATCCAATAAAAAATTAACATCTAGTAACTAGTCACAGATGTATAAATTAAACACAGGTGGAAAATGTAGAATTAAGAGGCAACATGATTATGCAGGGAGAATGTCACAGAGAATAAACTTTTTTTTTTTTATTAAAGATGTGGTTGTTTATTTGAAAGTCAGAGTTACATAGAGAGAGAAGGAGAGGCAGAGAGCGAGCGAGTGAGCGGGTGAGAGCGAGCGAGCGAATGAGAAAGAGAGGTCCTCCATCCACTGGCTCACTCCCCAACTGGCCGCAACGGCCAGAGCTGCGCCAATGTGAAGCCAGGAGCCTCCTCCAGTCTCCCACGCCAGTACAAAGGCCCAAGGACTTAGGCCACCCTCCACTGCCTTCCCAGACCACAGCAGAGAGCTGGATTGGAAGTGGAGCAGCAGGGTCTCGAACTGGTGCCCATATGGGATGCTGGCACTGCAGGTGGCAGCTTAACCTGCCATGCCACAGTGCTGGCCCCGAGAATAAACATTTTAAGAAAAGGCAAAAAACACTTCAGTGGTGAGGAGAAAGGAGGGCATTCTACATGTGATTGGAAAGGTTTGTAAGTGCAAAGGCCAAGAAGTAGGAGAAAGCAAATTGCCGGAGTTGGGAATGGTAAATAAGTAGTTTATTTGACTGAAGCTGAGACTTTGGTTTGCAGAGTGATGGAACATGAAACAGAAAGATAAAGTTGCTGGTGCAAGCACCTGAAGAAAGACCTCAAAGTGCATATTCTGAAGACAGAACTGGCTAAGAAAGAGATGCCATACAGTAGAGCAGGACATGGATGGTATGCATGAAGTGAGGAATTACAACCTGCAAGTACAGATTGGCGTCATGATGAACTAATGGTATGGGCTAGTCTTTTTGAAAACTGATTCAAGAACCCACCACTGACACAGTATGGCTTATGTAAGAGTCCACAGGGTGCCGAGAATGCAGAAAAGGAGGAAACTGGAGAAGATACTCCCAGAGTGAAGCAATGGTGGCTACCTGATGAGAATTTCCCAAGCCTGTCCTTTCTTAGAATCCTTATTTCTTCCTAACTGAAGCACACAGTTAACTGTACGTATGTCATTCATCTGGACACTCCTTCAAGGTACCTGGCATATCAATATGTAGCCAACTGTTAGGCTTTTAGTGAATAATCACCAAATGTACAAAAAGCAAATAAGTAAGGGAAAACACACAGTGAAAAGGTACTTAGGATACTCCACCTGACAAATGCATGAACAGTGACGGCAGCAGAGGCAGCAGGTGAAATTTTCAAGGATATGGGATAAGCAGCAGTGACTCCCCGGAAATTCTAACCACAAGCTAGTGGGAATGGGCTCTGCAGGGATGAATGAAGCCTAAAATAACAGAAAATGTTTTTGTTTGCCCAGGCTTCTTCCAAGTCATCAGGGCGGGACAACACAGGAGCCCGGCCTTGAAGAGGAGCAGTAGTCACTTCTGCTTATTTTCTCCAGCAAATCGGTGTTTTCCTTGGCTGTAGGGAAGGAAAAAGTGTGTACTTTTCCTGACAGCCAAGATGTAAGATGTGATCCTCTGACCCACTTGTGAGCTGTCATCAGCCACTAAGAAACCCTACAAGATTTCTAACCGGAATTCCACTGAAGCTAAAAAGCATGGCACGCATATTGGCAGCTATTTTGCTCGGGTGCCCAGTAGAGGCATTACTTGTGACATTCCTATTCAGTGGGCTTGTAGCCCCATGGTCAGAACAAGGCCATGCTAACAGAAGAAGGACTAGAGGAGCTATTTGAATGTTAATTCTCTAAGAATGCCTTACAGACCTCAAATGATTCTCCCCAGCAGTGCCAGTGGATGCCGGATGCCCCACCAAAATTACCCGTTACAAACTTGATCTGTTCAGAAGGCAGAGTTTGTTATGAACAAAAAAGAAAAAGTCCTAGTAGTGATAACAACTGAAACAACAATATAGCTAATGCATGCAAATGCAATGTAAATTAAGATATACCACATATGTCTATAGCATTTACCTTTAACTCCCATTGGGAGTTTCTCCATAGTGGACAAAATTCTTCACCACTGTGAGGTGAAAATGCTATTTTTGAAAAAGAAACAGACATTTGTGTAGAGGTGAATACACATCTGTGTCTGTTCTAAGTGTTTTTTTTTTTGTTTTTGTTTTGTTTTGTTTTTTTTTTTCCCTCACAGGCAGAGTGGACAGTGAGAGAGAGAGACAGAGAGAAAGGTCTTCCTTTGCCATTGGTTCACCCTCAAATGGCTGCCGCGGCCGGCGCACCGCACTGATCCGATGGCAGGAGCCAGGTACTTCTCCTGGTCTCCCATGGGGTGCAGGGCCCAAGCACTTGGGCCATCCTCCACTGCACTCCCTGGCCACAGCAGAAGCTGGCCTGGAAGAGGGGCAACCGGGACAGAATCTGGCGCCCCGACCGGGACTAGAACCCGGTGTGCCGGCGCCGCAAGGCAGAGGATTAGCCTAGTGAGCCGAGGCGCTGGCCCCAAGTGTTTTGCATATGTTAACAGAGCTTTACTATTTCGTGTTCACACTAACTCTGAGAGGCAGGGACTGTTATTATCAGCATAATGAACAACACAACTCATTATGGATTAAATGACATTACAATGAAAATTCTTGGTGGGAAAAAAATGAAGGTTTAGAAGCATAAATATTTGGCCTATGTGCTGACAAAATATTTGCTAAAATAAAATAAAACAACAATAAATTAAGAGTCAGTTGGGAGACTGCTGAAAAGAGATAACATTCTATGTTCTCTGTCCAAGTCCTGGTCTAGCAAGTATTCTGTCTTTTGCAAAGCGTCAATGAGAAAAACACCACAATCATATTAGGTTTTTTTAAACAAAAATTTCAGAATAAATATCAAAATTCACCAAACATGTATGAGGGATAAGGGTTTGAAAATAAGTACTTAGTCCCGCTGAAATTTACTTTCCATAGGAAAGGTGAATGCTTGTTAGTTTGAAATTCTCTACAGGATTTCCCACGGTAGGGCCAAATAATCTAAGGAAAATGTACAGCTTGGTCGTTGTTTTCCTGTTACACTCCACATTGTCTTTCCCAGGTCCATGTAATAAGAGACTATGAATCTGCACTGGGCAGAGATTGGAGGAGGAGTGTGCAAGTTACCACGGCACAGAAAGACATAACTATTAATATATCAGGAAAGTTTGCTATAAAGCAAAAATCAACCACCAAATTCCAGTTTGCTTGGACAAGTGAAAAACAGAATATTCCTAGGCACTTCACAGTAGCAGAGGGAAAAAAGATCAATTTCTGTGACCTATCACATCTCTAAGTGAAAGGTGACATCTGATTGTGACATCAGTGATTGTGCTCGGTTTCTTTTTTAAATTTAATTACAAGTAAAAAAAATACATACCTCAGTCTCACTTTCCATGTCACCATTTCTAAGTATGCCCCCAAACTTTACCCTCAACTGCATTCAGTATTAAAACTGACTTTCGTATCCTATTCTAGACCTGGGTGGGCCACATCACTCACTGTCTAAGCTGGAAAACTTCTGAGAGTGAAAGATGGTGCTGCTAATACTGCTTCTGGTGTCCCGTGGTGACCACAGGCCCTGTGTGGGCACAGCTCTCATGCACGCTTATGCTCTGTCCCTGAGGTGCTAAGGCAACACCATCCTTCTCCAACATTCCATGTTTACTCAGAACTTTCACTGGTCCCACTCTGTCTTCTATTTTAATCAAACCCATTTTCAACACTGCCTTCATGGAAGGAAGTTAGGTTTGAACTGAATACCTACTAAGCCACTTCGAATGGAATCCTGTGCCATCTGTATCAGCCTCTTGAGTTAGGGTTTTGGAGTTCAAGAGAACTGAATTCCGTCTCCAGCACTCATTTTCTCTGCATCTCTGGGTGGTGAGCAGGGTTTCTAAATAAAGGGCTCTGCATCTGTAAAGTGGGACAAAGGCTACTACTTCACTCACAGGTTTTGGAGCAGAATCCTTGAAACAATTAACTTCAGCGACCAAATGTTTGCTAGAGTTTCCTATCTCCATCGTATACCTACATGACTTGTCTTTTTTCTATTAGCTTTAAAAACTCAGCAAATTTAGACCGTGGCTTTATGGCTTCCTACTCAGCCAGCCTTACTTTCTGCTTTGTACATGACATCAGTGACAACAAAGCCCTCTGCCCTCACTGTTTTTCTCAGCTTTGTGCCTTTATGTTGTCCTTACCCATTTTCCCAACTCGACTCCTGTTTATCCTCTAAGATTCAGCTCAGCTTTATCTGCTGGAGGTAGGTTTCCCTGACTCCTTCCCACCTGGATAGGAGTCCTTTTCTGACCTTCCAAAGGTGCTAAGAACAATACAGTTCTTGTACTTTTATAGATGCAAGGGTATTATATTATGTTGTCATCATTAATCATCCCCAACCAGACTCCATGTTCTTTGATTTATTTTAAATTCATCTTTATGTTCTTAGAGTACATAGCCCAGCTTTCTCAGTAAGCATCTGCTGAATAAATGACTGGGAGAGCCAGTTGTACATTAGTTTTATATCACTTAAAGCCCTTAACACAATGTTACGCATAGAGTACAGTGACAAGTTAGTAAACACTAAGTGGCTCACAGGTTATCACACTACAACACAGCAATGAAAAGACAGCCTTTTGTATTACAAAAACTAGTACTTGAGGAGTCAAGTATTCTTTCCAAGTGACTGGCAACAATTTTCCCAAGCTCCTTGGAAAAATGTTTGAATTAGAGATGTATTTTTAAGAATAGACTGCTGGCCTCTATTCATTAGAAAGCAAGGGTCACTCTTGAGTAATTAAAAGCTACACTAGATTTAGCAGTAAGAATATATGCACAGGAGGATGAATAATGTATAGATTACGAAAAGGCAGAATTCTGGCTCATGGAAACGTTCACCTGCTACAGTACCATGACTCCCAACTCCCCTGAGTGATCACACATTAGGGAAGCATATTAATACAACTCCCAATGACTCTCATTGTCCTCAGGGAATCTCTTGTGCCCTTGAAAATAATGTCTTTCTTGTGCGCTCTACAGATGCTTTTATTATCCCCAGATATATTTTCTATATTATAGAGTTAACACCAATATTTTAAATCACATTCAAAGGCCTGTGAGTGATGTCAGCACACTTTTTAGTGAGCTTATAAAGTCTACTGAAAATAAATAACCATATCCAATATTTCTTTTTTTAAGAAAATGACAATTATAGGAAGGGAAACACTTACTATGATGAGACTGATCTGATAGCAAGAAGGGAGTAAACTGCTCAGTCTGTTGGTGCATTATTAACTCTTTCTGATCACTTGGGTATCATTTGTAGAACTGTACTAAAAGAGGTAATTTACCAAATGGTACCCTAATGGCCAGAAAGAGTTAATGTGGTAATCAAAAATGAGCAATTTACTCCTCATCAACTAATCAAGCTCACTAAAATTTTTTTTATTAAAATGCCTTTGATACTGTTCAACTGAAATTTTAATTGAAAAACTGAAAGCCATTTAGCTGAAAATATGGTAGGGTGGATATTACAACCAATTAATCTCAGAAAAGTAACGGGATGTCTAACTGAAGAAAGACAATTATAAAACAACGATTACTGCAATAATTAACAGCAACACCAATGCCACCTCAAGTTCTGAATGTCTATTATGTGCCAGCCCCTATCCTAGGTACGGTAGATTGGTGGATTTTATTACCAGAGACAGAGGTACACACAGTAAGCGAGCCATGACAACAACCCAGATTTGCCAGATATCATAGTCTATGACATGCTACACCATATCTCAATACTGAGACAAACATTTTCGCTTACTAGCTACCCAAATAATCTGGAATATGCTGGAAAGTTAATCAAATGCCCATTCCAGAGAAATCCTGACTTAGTCCTATTGCCAACACTTCTTGAATTTTTCCTGGGATTTGGCCTGTAACCAAGAGTTAACACACCTGGCCTGAGATGGCACAGAAAGGTCTACTTGGAAGGCTCACTCTTGTCTGGTGTCTAGTAACTAGATTTCAGGAGGATTTCCACACTTAAGACTAACAATGGTTCACTGTGTTTAAATTGTTCATACAAATAATGTGCTTTATGCTGTACCTCCTTCCCTCTGTAGTCTGGAATTTGGGTATAAGCTGGGCAGAAGGTGCCTACACGACCAGCTTCCAATAAACAAGCAAACAAAAAACCCTGGGCAGAGTCTCTACTTAGTTTCCCTGGCCAATTACATTTCACACATGTTGTCCTAACTCAAGTGCTATAGAAATTAAGTCTGTGTGTCTCTCCTGGGAGTGGACTCTGAGAAGTTTGTGCCTGGTTTCCTCTGGATTTACTTTTTTTTCCTTTGCTGATTTTTCTTTGGTTCGTCACACTGCAATAAATCTTCATATGAATATGACAATATACTGAGTCCTAGGAACCCTCCCAGCAAATCAGCTAACTGGGAATAGATTTGATGATGCCTGACAATGTCTGTTTTTATATTAAAGTCATTGTAAACGACTAACACTGACTTTTATGAAGGATTTTGGAATGTAGAGAGTGAAGATTTGTAGTACACTTAGGGTAAAGGCTTAGTTCTTTAGGATTTGCAAATTTACTGATTTTAACTTCACTGTATAGAGTACTATATTTCATTATATCTGTTGGAGCTAAAATAGCTTTAGTTATTTTTAATAAAACAGTATCATTTCTCAGTGAATACTGTAGAAGTATTTAACATAAGGGAATATTCTACCTCCACATACTTCCCTGTCTTGGTTTTGTGATACCACAGCCTCCTTGACTTCTCATCCAGCCCCCTTCATTGCTCCATCCCCATGGCTGCTTTCTAGAACACTCTTTCCTATCTACACTCTCTAGACTGGTGTTCCCATCAAGTCTGACTGCTTTAAAAAATTCTCCCTGGAGCAACAAACTCAAATATACCTGTCCATTTGACATCTCTTTTAGACTTAAACTTGGTATATCCAAATCAGTAAGAACTCTGATTCCCAAGTACCCCATCTCCACATCAGCTTATGTTCCCCTAGTCTTCTCCATCCCAGTCAATGGCCCCGACTGCCCGAGTTTATGATTAAAATATGGAATCTATTTTTGACTTTTCCTTCTTCCTCAACTTCCACAGGAAAACCAATAGCAAGTCCTACCAATTCTACCACCAAAACATAGTCACTTCTCTACATCTACAGTCTAGAGCAGTGATGGTGGTTGTTGTTTTAAAAATTGTTTATTTGAAAGGCAAGAAGAAAGCAATAGATGGAGAAAAAGGGTTCCTGTCTGCTGGTTCACTCCCAAATTGCCCTTAATAGGTGGGGCCAATGTCAGGACCTAGGCATTCAATACAGATCTCGCACATGGGTGGCAGGGGTCCAAGCACTTGAGCCATCCTCTGTTGATTTTTCCAGGACATTAGCAGGGAGCTGAACGGGAAGTGGAGCACTGGGACACAAACCAGCACCCAAAAGGGATGCTGGTGTCACAAACCAGGGCTCTACTTGCCAGCCACAATGCAGTCCCTCTAGCGTTTCTTAGAAGCAATATTCCTACGTTACAGAGGTAGACTGTTGAAAACTGTGCTTAGTATAAAATTTAGTTATAGTTTTGATGACGAAAAGAAAATGTGAGGCTGCTATTCTTGTTTCATTAATATTTTTTCTTTATGAACCATAAAAAAACATAAAAAAATCAAAACATACAAGAAGTCACTGAATCTGATGTGAACAAATTTGTGAACAGGCTGAGATTCTGGCCATATCTGTTATCTAATTTTTAAATGGATGAACTTCCTCACTGACCAGTGTGAAATTCCTAGTTACCTCAAAAATAATTTTCCTCTACTAGTTGATATCAGAGTATCTTGCTTGCACATATACTCAAACCAAGTAACTACACGAAAACCTACTTCACAAAAGACAGAGCAAAAGCTTAAAAAAGGCTTCTCCTTACTGCAGCAGAGTTTTCATCATTTGGCACCTGTATAACTGTCTACTTGCTTTGTAACTGTCACACGGTATGTTGTCGCCTTGTTTTTCTGTGTACTATAAGACATGAGAGTGAGGCCAACAGCTCACTGTTCATATCCAGAACACTATGGCTCTAAATAAATGTTTGCTTAATGAATAAAAGCTTTAGTGAACAAATGAATGAATGATAGATGGACAGTGGCAGGGACCACTCACTGGTCCTGACAGAGAAAAGGTTCTGGGATGCCTTCGGTATTACCTGGGCTCCTGAAGCAAATGGTGCAGGGTGGGAAAAATTTACAGGACTGCAGTAGAAAGAGGAATGTAATGAGACCTAAAAACTTGTCCTGCATACACAACCTTAAGTAAACATTAAAAGTTGTGGAGCATAGCAGAGAAGAGGCTGTATTTTCAAAAAGACTGTCTCTATGATGCCCTCCCAAAGCCTTTAGTGATAAGAAAGTTAATACTTAAAGAAAAATCGATGTTGAGCAATTTTTATGTACTTCGAAGTCTACCACCATCTGGTCATAAAACACAAAATTAGTCATAAAGATAATCTTTATGAGACCAAGGGGTAGTTAAATTTTGATTAATTTCAGGGTTCCTCTCTATAGAGCACTAACCTCCCTAGAGGTCACCTCCATTCCTCAGAACTCCTTTCAAGTTCAGTTACTGAACTGACCCCAATATGCCATGTGTTTCTCCTCTCAACATGAAAATACTGGAAACCAGAATCTACCCTGAAATTGTCTCATAATTATAAGAACAGAACTTTGGCAAGCTCAGGAGCCACTGAGATTTAGTTGCAAGTGTAGCAATCAGGGCAATTTGTTACTAAAGTTAAACAATGATAAAGTTCAGCAATGCACAAGTACTTAAGGGTGCAGGGTAAGTATGAACACTGGACATCTATAATCAAAGTACAATCTTTTAAGTAATCTCAATTCACAATACTGAGTGATTCATATTGCTACAAAATTGTTTTGTGTTAGAATGAATACATACTTTGCCACAGTAAATCATTTTAATACAGGAAATACCATTACGATAAATGGAACCCCCTTCTGTCCTAAGTTTCTTGGTTACAGACTTTGCTCATAAATAAATAATTACTTTCCCCAAAATACTTATACAGATCATCTTATCATATTTCTAAAGCTTCCTTTACTGAAACAACTCTAGGAGCAGGCAACAAACCACTGAGCCACAAAGAATGTGATATTAAATGGTAAATACAAGCTTTTAAATCTTGCTAAGTTTTTAAATTTTTATTTATTTGAAAGGAAGAGTAACAGGGATGGAAGGGGAGAGACGGAAAGAGATAACTTCCATCCACTGGTTCATTCCCCAAATGCCTGCAACAGACAGGGCTGGGCCAGGTTGAAGCCAAGAACTCAGATCCCCAACTGGGTCTCCCACATGGATGGCAGGGACCCATGAATTTGTTATCATTCATTACCTTCTCAGGTTCATTGGCGGGAAGCCTGATCAGAAGTGGAGCAGCTGGGACTTAAACAGTCATTATGACATGGGATGCAGGTATCCTGAGTGGTGGCTTAACCTGCTGTGCCAAAATGCCTCTCTCTAAGTTTTGAAGACTTATTTTCAACACTGGAATAATATTAGGATTGGAAAGGATCTTGAAAAATTCTTGGCTTAACTCCTCATATGCAGGTGAAAAAAATAAATGTTTACAGTGTAATTGACCTACCTATATTCACATAACCCCTGTATTTTCTGTGTGTGACATCATGGGTTGTAAAATTAATCATCCACTTAATTACATGGTTTGTAGATAGCATCAGATACTACATTACCTCATATACGGCTTTTTTAAACCAACAGGTAATAAGTTTCCTGAATAAGTAAATACCATTTTTTGCTTTAATAACACAATCATAATCTTTCCCTTCATTTAAAGACTAATGATTCTCTGAATCACTTTTGATCATCTCTAATTAGGCACAGCACCACAGTGACAACCATATCATAATTTATTCCTCTTACCTAGCAGCAAGCAAGCTTCTTGTAACATCAATTTAAAAATACATCCTAATTTCAGCATGTTAAAACAAAAGTATATTTTGAAATTAAAGGAAACAGGTAATGAATAGCAAAGACATGACAAGGACTGGCTTTCTAAGTTTCCATTCTACAGTATTTCCTCCTCTGTTAACTGCTTTTGACATCTTTAATTGAAATATTTGCTCTCAAATCTAATGCTACAGAAAACACATTGTATCTCTAAAGAAAAATCATGTAATTATCCACATTTCAATTGTCAGAATTTATTACACATAACAGCAGAATTCGTAATTATTAGGAGCTTAGAAAATGTTATTTTCAGAAAGGAGGAAAAGGTCTGATTGGCTTCAAGGGAGAAGAGAAAGACTACTGACCGCTTTGACAACATCACACAGAGTACGGACAACCCTGGACTACTATCACACATTCACAATGTGAAGATCAATCAATCATGGCTCAACAAGGCAGCACAAGGATGGTTATGTGTGCTATGGAAAGTAAAGGTGTGCTGAAAGTAGTTAAGAGAAATGAGCAGCTGTTGAGGCTATGTTGTAAAATAATGTCAGTCATTCATTCATTCAGTAAAGGCATTCACTGTTGGAGGTTCATGAGACAGAGAGGTGAGTAAGACAATTACAGCTCTGCCTTCACTGAGTTTGTCATCTAGTGAGCTTGAGGATGCTAAACAAAGTAATGATCTTTCCACTACTTCTTTTACCTGTCTCATTTGCTGTGACTCCAAATGTGTTAACAACTGTGTCAATTATGCGGTCCTACTGGAGGAATAAGAGTTATGTATTTGATTTGGGCAAAGGAAAAGTGAAGAGAGATGGGGCAACGCTATACACTCGGGCTAAGTATGCAGAGCTACCCAGAGGGCTGTTCAACTACAGTGGAGTAGAAAAGGTGGTTGTCCAGTTTAAAAGGGACGGCTACATCTACCAAATGTAGAGGTGCATCAGACACAGGCATTAAGAAAAAGCATGTCTAGTGTTGGCAACTGGAAAATGAGCAAAATCAATACTGAATCATTCAGTGTTTTCTGAGTATGTCCTCTCGCTCAGCTTGAACATTTCCATGTTCCTTATTAAAATGCCTTTCATTTATCTGAAAATGTTGCCAGCTTCACGTTGAACACATTCCACCCAGGCAAACAACAGTATTAACTGACAGTCGAGTGATTTGGGACCTTTAAGCTTCTACAGGAAGATGGGAAGGAAGTAGGCAACAGCATGGCAGTGTGGAGATTGGCATGACACAGAACTCATATGGACAAGAGAAATCCCTCTGATATCAGGAAGAGTGGGATGGCTGGACATCAATATGATTCTGGACTACTGTAGAGCAGCCTCACATTCATATTCAAACAGATACGCTTTGTTTTATAGGAAACTGACTTTCCTGAAAAAAACTAAGGGGAAAAACCATAATGTAAGGGAAAGTGTGAGTATCTGGTCTTTGAGGTCAAAGAGCTTCTAAATTCCATGTTTTAGCAGTAACTAGTGTAGGATCTTGGGCAAATCATCTAAGTAACCTCTTTAAGCCTCCATTTAATCTGTTAGTTTGGAGAAAAGATAATGCACATTCAACAGCATGGCTCTGAGCAATAAACATATCTGGAATCAGCAGCTACTAGAATTTGCTTTTGTTTTTAATTTTAAAAACTACATTTTTAATACACTATGAGTATCTGTTGCATAAAGTAAAACTATGGTTAACTTTTCTTCATGAATTTCATGACTGCCACATGTGTTCTTCATTTAAGACAGAGGCAGACTGGGTTAGCCCAAAGTGTAGTTAAGATATAGCAAAAATGGATATGAGTCTCATGACTGCCAGGATCTAGTTACATGACTGTGTAAATTGTAGTGCACCTCCCAGGTTTTCATTGTCTTGCACATGATTCTATTCCCTTTACTCTGACTCCACATCTAGATTTACAAATACTAGTTTGGCTTTTAAATATTTTCTTCAGGGGCCAGAGTGCTGGTGCAGCAGGTTAAGCTGCTGCCCCGCAATGCCAGCATTCCATATCAGAGTGCCAGTTCAAGTCTTGGCTATTCTGCTTCTGATCCAGTTCTTTGCTAATGCACCTGAGACAGCCCAAATATTTGGGGCCCTGCTATCAATGTGGGAAACTGGGATGGAGTTCCTGGTGCCTGCTGTGGCTGACTCCATATGGCCATTTGGGGAGTGAACCAGTGAACATATGTTCCCTTTGTCCCTTTCTGTCACTCTTTCAAATAAATAAATAAATGTTTTTTAAACAAAGTTTCATCAGAATGGAGGTGTATTAAATAATCTTTCTGAATTAACTAAAAGATGTTATTCTGGTTCTCAATGTAAGATATCAGACAGGGCACCATTTGAAATAACAACATGTTCCAGTGTTGACAAAATAATAAATTGCATTAACTTGACTTCTGATGTTGTGAACATATTCTTCATTATCTTGTACAAATGAAACTAAGTAGATATTGTCCTTAACAGTCTGCTCATGAGACAAAAAGTATGACTTCTTGCAAATTATAGGAAAATGATGGACAATGGACAACAGAAATATTGGGAAAGAAAGGAGGTTAGGAAGGGGACTGCTTGAAGTTAGATTTTTAGATTTTCTGTTGTTTTCTTTTTTTCCCTGTGGCAAATTCTTCCCTATAAGGAGGAAAGTATGAGAAAAATAAGTATCTACAGGTATTTATATGACATCATAAAAGAAAGTAATAAAGTAAAATGCTTGGTTCCTATCCTCTTCAATTATCCTATTTGATTATCACTACAAGGATAATTTTTAGAATGTGAAAATACGAGGGATTGGCTCAAATCCTGCCTCTTTCAACCCAGGTATGCTGTAAGTGTTATATACAGGAAGCTTTCAACCCAAAACCAAAGATAATCATAAAAGACATCAGAATCTATACTGTTACAAACAGTTTTTTTTTTTTTTTTTGACAGGCAGAGTGGACAGTGAGAGAGAGAGACAGAGAGAAAGGTCTTCCTTTGCCGTTGGTTCACCCTCCAATGGCCGCCGCGGCCAGCACACCACGCTGATCCTAAGGCAGGAGCCAGGTACTTCTCCTGGTCTCCCATGGGGTGCAGGGCCCAAGCACTTGGGCCATCCTCCACTGCACTCCCTGGCCACAGCAGAGAGCTGGCCTGGAAGAGGGGCAACCGGGACAGAATCCGGCGCCCCGACCGGGACTAGAACCCGGTGTGCCGGCGCCGCTAGGTGGAGGATTAGCCTAGTGAGCCGCGGCGCCGGCCTACAAACAGTTTCAAATTGTCCAAGACCTCTTCTCCAGAAGTAAAAGTTACCATAATTTTTAATGCTTTAATCAAGAGATGGCTGATATGCTACATTATGTTATTGCATGGCCATTATTTTCTCATCACTACCTGCTAATATACTGTAAGAACAGCAAACAGAAGGCTGTCCCAACCCACTGTATTGTTCATGAGGGAAACTTAACTGTTCCAAAAAGCTTATAATTGGCAAAGATAACTGAAGACAGAGAGAAATCATTAGCTGGCTGACAGGGTGAGAACAGACAAGAGAAATGTTGAGTCTAGATTAGAATTACAGCCTTGTAGTTAGAGAATTATCCTTTGGTCTGTGAGTAGAACTCAACTGAGTCCTACTTAAAATGCACCCAAAAGTGGGATAACAGGCTTAAAGAATAAATAATACAGAACTACTTAAGCTTCACTTTTTCATAAGATATTCCTAGCCAATACTTCTTAATAGGTAAACTGAGTTAGAATTTCATGAGATTCTCTTTTGAGTGATTGCTTTTCTAGAATTTCGCCATTTAGAAAACAAAGTGCTAAAATTTAGGGGGAAATGCTATTGGAGCAATGACATTCAGGATACTTTTAAGAGAATTTAAGAATAAGAGGTAATTATTTTAAAATAAGTGAATACATTTAAATAGTTTTTATTACTGCTGAAAGTAGAAAAAGATGACTCTTACGCTTCTACTTCCAAGCCCATTTCATATTACTGACCCCCATTTGTTACCCAGCCTGCAGGGCCTGGCACTGGCATTTCTCTCTCTGCTGGAGATTGCAGCCTTCTGAAGTCAACCTGTGGTGACAGTTATCTCTTAATTAAAACTCCACAAGCAAATACAGTAGTATGAAAAAGTACCATTGCAGAAGCACATACAAAGCATGATAATTAATAACTGTATGGCCCTTTTCATCTAATGCTTTAATACCACAGGCAACTACTAGCATCAGTGTGAAACTTTCCCTCAGGGAAAATCTGCATAGACAGTTCTTTAGACACATATGAAAGGAAGAGACAGTAGAGATCTCCCTATCGTCATGTCACTCTTCTGCAGAGGAGTGCGGAGCTGGGGTCTCCCGAAGAGATAACATTTAGAACGATGGGCAACGTTCTGCAGAGTGCACGATATTTCCTCTCATAACTGATGGTGACCCATTTAACCTTGAACTGTGAAAAATAGTTTCCCAAGTTTTAGCTACTCCAAGTGCTAGTGAACTGTCATTACCTTTCTGATGCAAATCTAAAATAAAAAAATGAAAGCCACCTTTAACAGGTTTCTGTACAAAGTTATTATTTATGTACAGAAGGAGCACATCACTCTGACACAGATTTGAACTTGGAGGTTTTCGATTATTCCCAAGAAAGAGCAAGAAAAAAAATTCTATAAAGCTGCCATAGCAAGGGAATTCACCTGGTTATCAATTACCATTAGAAAAAATAATTAGAACTATGGCCCATGAGAAAAGGAAAGAGCTGATGTACGAATTTCATGGTACTATAATTATTTTCATTTAAAGCCATTTTGTTATAAAAATAATAAATCATCCACCCTCTAAAAGACTCAAGCCTATATTAGCTTGTCCAACACTGATTCATAAGGAAGGAAAATCACTTCGAGGGAAAAAAAAGTTTGTGTTTATTTTGAAATGCCAACATCTGCTGTGCAGTAAAAAGCAGCAGCAAACTGTCATGCCGGCTCATCCACTTAGCAAGAATGATTTAATGCATAACTTAGCAGGAATAATCCACTGCATAACTTTTTGGTATTTGCTTTTAGAAAAGGCTAATATGTGAAACAAGCTTCTCTCAGCTAAAGTCCGAAATGAATACTTAAACTTATATGTATATACACATACACACACAATTATTCTTACCAAAGCAATATGAAATATTTTGAGGGTAAAATACCCTTAAAACATATCTACGGAATTGTTTATGCACCAAAGAATTGTACTCACTGGTATAGAACTGAACCTGCTAATCCACAGGTTGAATTACTATTGATTACTTCCTCAATCTTGTTTTCAGACTGCTTGTTGCTAGAATATAGAAACACAATCGATTTTTGCATATTGGTCTTCTATCTTGTAACTTTGCTCAACTCTATCGGTTCTAGATAATTTTTTAAAATCCTTTAGCATTTTCTATGCATAATATCATACAGTCTGCAGAGATAGCTTGCTTTTCCTTTTCTATCTATGTGCCTTTAATTGCTTGCTCTTGCCTACTTTGTTTTGAAAATAGTATCTAATGCAGTTACTTGGTAAATTATGCACCTGCCTAGTAATAATTCCTGGCATTAACTTCCAAAATCAACTATCCAACATGCCCTGCCCATTAACACTCAGATATAGTCTAGAAAAAAAAGTACATTCAATCCTTGAAACAATGATGAATACTTAGAAATTCTAAAATATAAGCCAACCCCCCCATCACTATTGATAAAAATGTTAGCACTTGAGACTCTGTTGATTTTTTCTTTTTTCTGTTTAATACTTTCCATGATACAACACTATACATAGTCTTTTAATTTTTCTGTGAGGACTTTTCATGAGAAGGCTTATGGTAGAGTAGAAAGAATACAGGTTTTAAAGGCAAACAAATTTGGAGTTTGAAAGACATGGGATTGGATTTCAGTCCTTCACATAACAAATGTAGCATCTCAGGTAAACATTTTAAGTTCTGCTGGAAGTTCTTTATATAGCCCCTACTAATGTTTCTTGACATACTGAAATAAACTGTGGAGGTGAAAAAAAACTTATACTATGAAAACAACAGAAGGGTATTATATTAACAAGTATTAACAATGGTTATTTCTATGCGGTGAGATGGTAGCATTGTTTTCTTTGTTGTTTTTCAAGTTCTCTTTAATCCAACAGAAAGACAAATGTGGGGAAGCCACACATATAATTTCCTAATAACCACATTTAAAAACTAAAAAGAAGGTGAAAATAATTTGAATAAAATGGATTTCTTCATCTAATATATAGAAAATATCTTTCCAGTATGGTGTTGATGCATAAAAGTATTTGATATTTTTTACATTCTTTTGATTTGGCTACTTCAAAATTCAGGGTTTATTTCACATGAAAAGTTCAGTTCAACTCAACCTAGCCAATTTCAATGCAAGAAGGCCAAGAGGAAAGAAATGATTATGAAGAAATCAATCTGTTACAACCCAGATATCCATGTGTTGCTCTCTCTTCTTTATTTTTATTTATTTTTTTGACAGAGTAGACAGAGAGAGAGAGAGACAGAGAGAAAGGTCTTCCTTTACCGTTGGTTCACCCTCCAATGGCTGCCGCGGCCAGCCCACTGCGCTGATCCAAAGCCAGGAGCCAGGTGCTTCTCCTGGTCTTGGGCCATCCTCCACTGCACTCCTGGGCCAAAGCAAAGAGCTGGCCTGGAAGAGGAGTCACTGGGACAGAATCCAGCGCCCCAACCGGGACTAGAACCCAGTGTGCCGGCGCCACAGGCGGAGGATTAGCTTAGTGAGCCGCAGCGCCAGCTCTCTTTTCAAATATTACCATCTCTAGGATACCTTCCTTAACTCCACTCTATGTAAAATTTTTAATGTATTTATTTTCATTTTATTTGAAAGGCAGATTAAAGATTAACACAGAGACACACAAAAATCTTCCATTCACTGGTTCAGTTCCCAAATGCTCACAACAGCCAGGGCTGGGCTGGGCTGAAGCTGGGAGCCTAAAACTCAACTTAGGTCTACCACATGGGTAGCAGGGACCCGAGTATTTGAGCCATCCTCCACTGCTTCCTAGGGTTCACACTAACAGCAAGCTGGACTGGAAGCAGAGAAGCCAGTATTTGAATGAAGCACTGTGACATGAAATGTGGGAGTCACTTGCAGGGACTCTAATGCACCAAATGCCAGCCCTGCTATTGAAAGTTCCAGTATAGGGCTCAGTATACTAAATCAATGGTAGTTACTATTAGTTGTTTTTCTGAACAGATTTAGAACTCTTATATGGTTTATTCTATTTTCTTTGTCACTACAGTATTTTGTATAGCTGAGTAAGAAATTACCATTTAATCTTAGCTGTTTACCAATTTTTTTATCTTATAATTTTCAGGAATCCAGGATGGGTTGGTTTGGCCCTGTATTCAGAATCTTCCCAGTTTGAAGTCAATATATGAGCTGAGATGTGGTTCTCATCTGAAACTCGGGGTCCTCTTCCAAGATCACTGTGGCCATTGGCAGAATTCATTTATTTGTAGCTACAGGCCTGGGGATCTTAGTCCCTGGAGGTTGCCTCTTGTAGGCAGTTTTACAAAATGCTACTTTGTTATTTTTCCTTGAGGCTAACTGGAGAGTACCTGCTGCTGTCTTAGTCCTTTTAAGGCCTTTTTAAATTAGGTCAGGCCCACCCAAGATAACCTCCCATGGCTAGTCAACTAATTAGGGACCTTAATAATACCCACAAAACCTTTTTGCCCCCAAATGAAGATAATCACAGGAGTGATATTTCATAATAGAGATTCCACTCATACTCATTAGCTGATACAGAAATGGAGCACCACGGGTTGGGAGTCTTGGGGGCCATCCCAGACTGAGGCTAACCAGTCACCTTCTGGTATGCTGGCTCACGACCTGAGAGTGTTTCCAGGATGTAACTGATCCTAGTATTTTCTTTTTTTAAATTTCTTTTTTTTTTTTTTTTTTTTTTTTTGGACAGGCAGAGTGGACAGTGAGAGAGACAGAGAGAAGAAAGGTCTTCCTTTTTCCATTGGTTCACCTCCCAGTGGCTGCTGCGGCCTACGTGCTGCGCCAATCCGAAGCCAGGAGCCAGGTGCTTCTCCTGGTCTCCCATGCGGGTGCAGGGCCCAAGCACTTGGGCCATCCTCCACTGCCTTCCCGGGCCACAGCAGAGAGCTGGCCTGGAAGAGGAGCAACCAGAACAGAATCCAGCGCCCCAACCGGGACTAGAACCCGGGGTGCTGGCGCCGCAGGTGGAGGATTAGCCTAGTGAGCCACAGGCCTGGCCATGATCCTAATATTTTCACAGACTTATTACTATGAGGCACCAGGACCACAAGAGACCCTCTCTTTCCCTGCCTTTTCTTTGTTTGAATCTATGCCTACGCATGTGAACTGGAGGCTGCCAAGGCTTTGGGAAAGGGAAAAGGTTAAGGGAAAAAGGACTGGGGACCTCTTCCTCAAGCCGGTGCTGCTGGACGCAGCAGAGGCGGGTCCCCAGTCCAGACACTCATGTTGGTTCCCAGGTAGATTTGCATGTACTTTCTTTCATGAGTCATAAACTCTTATATTTGTGCTATGAGTGTTGATAGAATTTCAAATTTTCAGTATACTTTGAATTTATAGCTAACAACTTTAAGTAACTGAAGACAAATGTTCAGTTTAGCTAAGCAAATACAGTACAAAAAGTGGCTAACCTTTAATCGCTTCTAGACCTGTCTGGCGTTGACTACTAGCCCGTTAGGTCAGTACTTGGTGTTTTCAGAGTAATGACTATAGACAAGAAGAGGAAGCAGAAGTGGAAGAGGAGGAGGGGGAGTGGAGGGGGGAAGGGAGGGAGGAAGACTCCACTGGATCCAAGTGTTACTATGAAATCCTGAGATTTCCAACAATCCTAGCATCCTCAAAGCCTTTTTCCTACTTTGAAGTCATAGTTTGGGAGGTCCCACAGTTTGTTCAACTTGTATTTTTTGACATTCTTCTTGGCTGGGTTTGGACCTATATCTGCTTCTGGCTGAATGTTAAAAATGAAGACAGAAGTTCTTTAAAAATGCAGTTTCTATTCCTTTATCTTTTTTCTTCTAAAAATCAAGAAACTGTTAGCTGCCTCACATTTTAAAATCTAATAGGAATTACCTGTGATTTTTTTTTGTTATAAAATGCATTCATTCTTCCCACTCTGTAAAGGATAAATCCAGAGAAAACATGAACTATTCACTTCCCTGTGGTACACACTAGCCCTACATAACAGTTTTCATAACAGAGATTTTATGAAGTAAAGCTCAAAAAACCCTGTAAACTCTTCTATCATTAATACACAGTAGGGAAAGTATACCACCTCCCACCTCCAAGTAAGTTCATAACAACTTTGCAAAAGAATTCTAGTAAAGAGTCCACTTGGCTGTGACTCAGGGAGCTAACACAAGGGCTGGGATTCAAGCAGGGCGTGAGCTCAAGAGCCCTGCAACTTGCAGTTTTTCAGACTATCCTGACAGTAGTGCTCTGAAGAGTTCTAATCATGATAATCACAATACTAACACCTTAGTGCTTCTTCTATTTTTCTACTTACATAACTATTTCCATATTCACTATCTCACTGAATAATAATCACAAACTTGTGAGACAGGAAGCAGTTATTTTCATCCCAATTTAAAGATGAGGCTGACTTGCTTCAGGTTTTACAGAATGAATAGTTCCTGACTCACACTCCAGTGCTGCTTTCAACCAACTCTCAATTCTACACTGCAGGGAATTGGGGGCGGGATTTTTTGTTGATTCTGTGCCGATCACAGTGGACCAGTGGTGTATTTCCAGTTGCGCTGAAATGCATAACATCACATTAGACTTTTGCAGTGACCCACTTTCCTCCCTGATGCAACCACACACCTTCTGCTCTAGCATAACCTCCGTAAACCTTTCAATTGGAGTTTAATGCAGGGTGCAAGTGCAGTCAACTATACAATCCCTTCTCTTGGCACTGTGTGTGGAATCACAATTTTTTATTTGTTTAAAATGAGAAGTTTACACAGCAGGTTCTATTTAAACCTTTTAAACCAGTATTAGATCAGACTTTCACAGTAACACAGATAAGAGTATCACAAACCCATAAAATTGTAAAAATCTTTGTGGCAGTGGTTAACTTCATTTTTGCATAGGTGAGTCATTCGAAACTGTCCAAAATACACATTAAAAATACGTATTTCAGAATCTACTGTCCCTCTGCTAAACCTTGTTCCTATGCTTAGCAAGGGTAATGGTCTCACCAAACTGATTTATATCTAAAGAATTTTAGATATACTAATTTTTAATAAAATTAAAATTGTGAGGTCTGCACAGATATATTCATATACATATATTTATATATTAATATAATTATACTACTTTTTCATTGTTCTTAATTTAGGGCCATAGCTATGATTCTTGCCATTAGTTTCTATGTTATCATCTCTAAATTAAATAATTGAAATAACTGTAATCTTAATCTAATTGCTACTACTATTTTTCTACCCATTGGTAGAAAATCTACCAATCTATTTCCTCTTAAGTTCTCTAAATTTCTTTCTCAAAAAAATTTCAGCGAACATTTATTGAGTCTCTAGCAGGCCTCCCTGACATACAACCCAGCCCATTACAGAAGATAGCGCATGTATTCCTTTCCTGCCCTTTCAGTTATAGCCATTCACATCTGTATTTTGCCTTCAAGACCAAACTCGAAAAAGAAGTGTACGCACTCTACCTCACTTTCCTCATCTGCCCTTCATCTCCTCCTCTCCCCAGAAAGCTGCTGAAGGTGCTTGCTTTCTTACCACCAGCGACGTCCAGCGTGACCAACTCACTCTTGTTATTCTTCCCCTAATGTGCATCACGGCCATCTGCCACTGCCGACTGTTCCTTCCTTGAAATGTTCTCCTTTCTCAATTTCTCAACATTGCTGACTCTGCTGTTAAGAGTCACTCTTCCTTCACACTTTCTTCAGATACCTGCTCTCCCTCTATCAACCTTAAAGATTTCAAATGTCTGCTATTTATAGAGAGCTATAATCTGGCACCTTCCCTTGCTCTTCATGTTGGCCCTCCAAATATGCCCTATAGCTTCCAATAACATCAGTGTATTTGTGACCCCTAAATCTCTTTAAGTCTGATTTTTTGCTTCTTTTTGTTTAAATGCTCCAGACCAGTGTTTACCTGAGTGTGATTTTGTCAAGTAGGTCATGAATTCACCTTACTGACTTACACCACACATTTTTTAAAAGACGAAAAAAAAAGTGAATGGCACAGGCAGATGCTTGCAGGGTATATCACAAAGAAAGGGTTCTATTCAGCAAAAATTTGAAATTATATCTTTGTCAGGGTCAGATGTAAAATGTATCCATTACCATGTGTCATGGCCATAAAAGTTTCAAAACCATAACACATCACTGTAACTCTCCCCAAGACACATCCACAAGAATGTCTTTCAGGCACCTAAACTGTAAGTTCCAGACCAAAATCAACATCTTTCCTCCTCTAAACCTCTTCTTCCCAGTTTATTTTTCCCAGTTAAGTTAGAAGACCGTCAGCAATCATCTACTCCTTCCACTTCCTTATTCCTCCAACCTATCACCATCACGAACATGAAACTCTGACTCCTAAACACTGCTTAATCTTCCATTCACTTCACTTCTCACTGCTCCCATGGGGTCCCACAATGTACTGTTTTAAAATGGGATGTACTTGTAGAAAATGTGAGGCACAGTAAGACCAACAGAGCAGAAGATGGCTGCTACCAACAGGACACCTGGGCAGTCACAGCTCCCAAGAGGAGGGGGTGTGTCCTACCATAGAGGGCCACCCATGAAGGCACCAGCATTGGTTAGGAGTTGTCTGTGACCAGTAGCCACTACTGTGGTTTCCATGGGGAAAAGTGAGTAAGGCAAGGTAGGCAGGGTAGAATCGAGTAGCCCGAGTAATTTTAGTGGGCTCTAGTGCACAGCAGCTACATCTGGATGTCTGGGATCCGGCCTGGTGGATACTAGGTCAGCGTGAAAGTCCAATAAAGCAAATGGTAAGGTGTGGACTCTGATAGGTTGGTCTGAATTTGAAAAGCACCCTTGTGGGAAAGTTTATCATCTCCAGGAGTAGAAATCAGTAGTTCCAGGGTAAAAGACAGTTGTCACACTACTTATAATAAGACTCTAATGCATCTCTCTATTACTTCACTCTCTTTACTATAAATTATCTTTCTAAAAGCCAAATGTAGGGGTGAACATTTGTTGCAGCAATGGAGATACCACTTGGGATGCCCATAATCCATACCATGAGTGCCTAGGTTTGAGTCTCAGCTCTTTTCCTGATTCAGCTTCCTGCTAATGTATACTTTGGAGGACAGCGGATGATGGCTCAAGTACTTGGGTCCCTGCCATCCACATGTACTGTGCTACTGATTTATGACTGTCCTAGCCCTGGTCACTGCAGGCATATGGGGTGGGAACTAACAGGAGCTCTTTTTATCTCTCTGCTTCTCAAAGAAATAAAATTAAAAGTAAAATAAACACCAGATCTAACCATAGATCTATGCAAAAATCTTGAGTGGCTCCCCTAGTACCTTCAGAGTGAAATTCAAAGGAAATTTCCCCATTCAAGATCCTTAAATAGTTACCCTATATTCTTTTCCAGCCTCTTCTCCCATCCTACCCTGCAAATCAAACTGAAAGAAGACACATTCATTCCATAATTCTATTACTAACAGATTAAACACTTTCCCATTTTTGTGTAGGTTCCCTTCTTTTTCTTCACTGTATACATTTAATTTTTCCATACTTTTAATAAAGACATGGTGATGTTTTACATTTTATGTTTCAGTTAATTTTCTAGATAAAACTTTCATAATGCAAATATGGTTTTTGCTATTTGCCTTTTAATAGCTGGAAAATTCAGCAGCAAGTGATTTTACCACATGCTACTGAATCTCTCCTTATAGTGAGATACTGAGATTGCTTCCAGAGGTTGAAATAAAGCTTTTGTGATCCTCTTTTCTCTCACTTGGATTATTCATAAATAATCCTAAATGTTAATACTGGTCCAGCTAGAAGAAATACATTCATGGCTTTTGCCCCAAATGTTGAAGTGTTTTCCAAAAGGAGATCATGTTCTATTCCACCAGAATTGAATATTTATGAACATGTCCTATGTGGAAAACAGTGCTACCAGTGCAGATGCATGGTTAAACTGGACACTACTTTTGCCCTCAAGGACTATCAGTTTACAATTTCACTACAACCCTAGAGAGGTTAGATTTTCTTTTTTCAGGTCACATATGAGGAAACAGAGGCTAACAGGAATTAAATCACCTGCCCAGATCAAACAGAGGCAGGCCAAGAGCTGGGTTATCATTGTCTTGATATCACTGTCTCCCATGTTCATATTTTCAGTGTTTTTTTGTCTGTTTGTAAAGGCAATAGCAATATTTGCTTATCCATATACTCAATGCAATAGCAAATCCTGAGAAATCTCAAAAACAACTAATATATTATGATTTCACCAAATATTTAAAACTGTCTAATGCTCCCAGCTGCAAGGGAGTAGGGGAGGAGAGGCAGGCAATATAGTTTTGCAAAGAAACATGTAAGGACAGATTCTCAAGAACATAAAATAGTATTTGTCACATGTTCCTTTAACTTGCAGAAGAGGAGAGATCAAGGTTAAGTGCCTTTGGTATTGATGACTGATGCACTAGGGCTGGAACTTTCTTTTACCAATTACAATATGAACCGAGCTGGTTATATAGATCCACTTGGTTTCATTTTTCAATTGTTCATTCTTCTAATAATACTTAACTGTTAAAGTTATTGGGAAACTTGATGAAACAATGCATGTAAAACACTTTGAAAGGAACTAGCACTTGCTTACTGATCAATAAATGCTAACTTTTTCTCCACTCTGCTTCAGAGGTCATATGTCATTTATTTCTATGCTCAAAACTTCCTTTTATCTTTTAAGGTTTGAGTTAAAAGCAAACCTAAACAATTTAAAACGATATTTTACTGCTTCTTCTCCACATCTAGAAGTGCTACATTCTCAAAATGCAGTGAGAATGAATACCAAAAAACGAAAATGAAAAGCAACAAAGAGGATAAAGAGAGGTAGATACATAAATAAACCTCCGACATTCTCTTCAGAGTCCCCCAAGGAGAAAGCTGAACTTAAATGCATTCCCTATTCATCTTTTCAGTTGAAACAGGAAAGTCCAACCAATTTTATAATCTTAAGTCTTCTCAACATAATTCTAAAAAATTACCAATTATTGTTACTGCACTGCTGCCATGATTACATGAAAAATAAGCTCTGCAAAGCATAATAACTATATCCTTATAGCTAATAACATATTCAGCAAGTTCAGTACAGTGCTATGCACAATGGGTTGGTTTAAAAGGCTCAAAACACAGTTATTTATATTAACTTGTGGAATAATTTGTATCTTTCTGTTAGGGTTTGGATAATAGTCTAGGTGTTCCCCAAAGAACCATATATTACAGGCTTGGTCCCCAAAGTCTTATGTTAATTGTTAATGATTAATGTTAATGGATTAAGGTTGGAACTTAATCCAATTATGGTTTCTAAAGGTAGGGACCTGGAAAGTGATTAGAGTGAGCTGGGTGCCAGGATGGAGTCTGTGACTGAATCACAGTGGCACTATAATGAGAGACCACGTGGACAGCAGAAGAAGAGTGGGCCCATTGCATCCCTCTGCTTCCTGGCTCACTAGATGAGTGTCCTGTCATTACCCTCTAGCCTCGCCAGATGCCTAAACCGGTGAGGCATCCCAATCTTACACTGTGAACCTCCAAAACTGTAAGCTGAAAAAAAAATCTTCCTCGGTAGCTCTTCTCAGGTATTTGAATTAAAGTAACAAAAACCTGGCTACTGCTTCCTGAAAAAGGATTCCTTGGTCCAGGATTTGATTTTATTCTAACCATAACTTATTAAGTTAGCCTGTTGCTGTCATGAATGCTAACAGAAGACATAAGACTCCTGGGTCACAGGTAAAAATCTATGATGCAGCAAACAGCCGAAGTATCATTAGTATGTGTGTTGGTTCCTTTGGCCCCACTAAGTGCCAGGGGCCCAAATGGAGGTTTCACACACAATGGGTTTGTCCCAGCTGAGGACCACCAAATATGGGAAATCCACTGTTTTATAATAAGCAGTAACAAGCCTGGTCATGGCTAATACCTCATTATTCAAGGTTTCTTTTGATAAACATAACCCTGAGAAATGGCCTAGGTAAAGAGCAGGCTGGGTTTACACATTTGGCAAAAACAGCAAAGGTGTGCAAGCATGCTCTCAGGGACCATGAGGTTTGCTTTTCCTAATATGGATTTGTACAAGAATACAGAATGTACAGTGGGATTAAGAAAATTAGAAGAAATTACTGAATAAGAAAAGCTTTATAGTTATAACAATTATGAGGAAAATTAATTCAGGGAAATGCATGTAAAAGATTCTGTACAATTACTGAAGGATAACTCCACCCTGCACTTTCCAGCAGCTGAGAACAAACAGGGAAATGACATTGATTTTTAAGACTCACATTATCCATAAGTTAAATATAATTAAGTGCTAAATTGATGCTACAAATGGATAAGAGAATTTAACAATATATGATTATTACTGAGAACTAGAATAACCAAAAAATTAATCAATCTTTGAGGCTGATCCTTAAAGGATAAAGAGGATTTCAAAATTGAAGATTACAGTGAAAATTCTTTTAGTCAAGTGGGATATGATATAATCATATTGGGAAAGGGACTCACTGCTTCAAAGGGGTTTGTTTTCAGAGTAAAAAAGGCTGCCAAGCTAGAGTGGCACAAAATCCAAAAAGGCCGGTGTTGAGGGAAACATTCAATATTGGTGGAGAAGATTAAAAGGCTACTTTTATAATTTTCTAGACTACATAGTGATTGATACAACAATATAAACTATATAAATCTGAACCTTTTATTAGAAAATACAAACACAATCCAACTGGAGGGACTGGACTATAGTGGTAGCACTGAACTAGGGATTTAAAAACGCTTTGCAAAGATATTATGAAGAAAATTTTACAGGATTTGGTAAAAACACAGCTGAGATCTTAACTGGCAGATCAGCAATTTTGTTTCAAATGTTTACCTTCTGGTTTGGGTTTAGAAATAAATTATCTTAGATCTGAAAAACAAATAATACATCTGTATCTCCCTAAGTATTTTATTTTTCCAGCCCTCATTGATTTAATTCTATGCTTTTTATTTTTAGACACGGTATTTGTTCAAGTGAGATATTCCATTGACAGCAATTATTAGAATGAATTACAAATGTGAATGTAACATTCTATATACTATTTTTCTCAAGCTATCTTAGAAAACAGGGAATAATTAGTTACATGTGTACATGTTATCACTTGAATGTCAAATAAATATGCAAGACAGTCAATAAGGAAGAACAATCAATGAAATAAGGCAAGCACTATATAATGCTTATTACAGTATTTTTGTTAAGAAAGGCACAACAGCTTAAAACAGATCTTGTCCTTCCACAAGATCTTATATCCAGAAATTATTAACAAAAAAGATGGCATGACTGCAATGGATTTAGCACATTTGAGGATACTACACTGATGATCTGATTCTCAGGCTAGCTGTCAGCAAAGGTAATTTTCATTAAATCAGTGAGAGATGCATCTGTACTAGACTGCAGGATGGGTACCTACATGCTTCACTAAAACACAAAGGATTCCTGCTAGATTATTACAGTCATTTTCATCCATGTGCATTAGCGTGAATATGTTAAATAACTGATAATTCTGTTCAATTTAGTCACATCACAATTTGCATGTGCATCAGAAGCCAACATTAGGGAATTAACAATAAATAATTATCGACTCGTACTTCATGCAGCCACATTTTTACAAGCAAAAGAAAATTTCCTGGACGTTGATGTCTCATTATAGCTGGCATGTAATTTATTTCTCTGTAGGAGTAGAGTTTATCAACTGTTTCTGTCCATGCAGAGAAAATGTTCCTACCTAAAAAACCAATACAAGAACACAGGTAGGAAGCTGGAAAGCTTAATTGAAAGTCTAAGTTAGGTTGTCACTTTGATTCAAAGAAAAGAAGAAAGGACCTCATTTCATCATTTCTTATTCAACTGCCCAAGATCTGACAGCTAATTATGTACTGATTATTACATAGCAAAGCAATATTTGGTCTATAAGTATCCTAATACACAATATATCAGAAGAAGAGGATCCTGATACATCATTTGTTGTTTAATTACATGATATCTGAAAGTAAACTATATGATTTGTGATAAACAAAGATAAATATTTCATGAAGTTTAATAACGGAGTTGATAATTACTACAAAATAGTCTTTCATTAGTTGTTTGGAGCAGGTCTACTCAGGGAGCAAGGCCTATCATATCTCTATCATATTATGGGTACTTAATTAATTGTCAAGTGAGATTCAGAGCACCATGAACACAATGGAGCAAACTCTTAGAGGAATACTTACTTTAATGAAAGCTATATACTATTTTGTAAACCCCCAAATGAAAGGAACCACTCCTTGTGCATATCTAGTAAGACCGTCAATGACAACAATAATAATGATGGCTAACATTTATTGAGCATTTACTCTGAGCCAGTCATGGGCAAAATTACATGTGATGTCCCATTTTCAGAACAAGTAAACAGTACCGATCCTCACTTCACAGAGAAAACAGACTTACCAGGGTTGAACAAACTATTTCTTCTCAGAGGTGATCTCATCCCACTAATTAGTGATAGACCCAGCATTTCAACCCAAGAAATCTGAAGTAAGAGCTTAAGTGTTAGACAGAATCCATCTGCTGCAGGACACACAAATGCCTAATTCTCCATGACCAAACTGGAATTTAAGATAGTAATATGTTTACAATTTCAGCACATGAAATAATTAATGGTACTATTTAAGGATATAACTAAGATATTACCATGTAAGAATGCAACATAAAAGATTTTAACATTAAAAAATTATGTTTCCAGGATATATCTGTCTCAATTTGCCAAAGGAAATACAATTAAGAATAGACATTTGAAGAAACGACTTAGAAGCCCTATATTTCAAAAGTAGCTTCCTAGATATTTGAGTAAATCTTTGTAAATATTCCCTTTCCCAAACTGAACATTTATAAAACTCTGCTTCCAAACTTTCATAGTGAAAAAGAGTACATACTGGGGCCGGGGCTGTGGAGAAGCGAGCAAAGCCCCTGTCTGTAGTTCCAGATCCCAGATGGGTGCCGGTTTCAGTCCCGGCTGCTCCACTTCCAATCCAGCTCTCTGCTATGGCCTGGGAAAGCAGCAGAAGATGGCCCAAGTCCTTGGGCTCCTGTACCCACAAGGGAAGACCCGAAGGAACCTCCTGGCTCCCGGCTTCAGATTGGCACAGCACCAGCCATTGCGGCCAATTGGGGAGTGAACCAGCAGATGGAAGACCTCTCTCTCTGCCTTTACTTCTGCCTCTGTGTAACTCTTTCAAATAAATAAATAAATCTTTAAAAAGAGAGAGTATGTATTGGTAATTTATGGTGTTATCCTTTCTATGTAAAAACAGATTTTTAATTTTGTAATGGATTTTACTGCCAGTCATAAAACATGTAGTGTTAATTACACAATAATTAAGTATTATAAAAGAGGTGTGAGGAAAATGGTTTGGTAAAAACCAAGGAGGTAGGAGCTAATTCAGTCAACAGTCAAGGAGCAAGCTAGATCTATGCTTTGTGAATGGCATGTCAAACACATTACTAATAGCGTTTGTGTTTTTTTCTTCACATTACGTGTTGAACTCTTTACTTGGTGCAGGGTTAACCTTACAATCAATAAGTATATTGATCTTTGTAAAAATTAAGAGTGGGAATAGGAGAGGAGGAGGAAGAAGGGGTAGAGCATGGACAGGAGGAAGGCTAAGGTGGGAAGTATCACCAGGTTCCTGAATCTGTATTTATGAAATACCTGAAACTTGTATAACTTAAATAAAATTTAAAAACCATACAATTTTAATTTTGACCTGTATGCTTCTCCTCTTGTGATGCATGTGGGGAAGTTACAGCAGCACCACCAAGGACAGCTGCAATCACAAGAAATACAAAGTTGATCAAGCTAACTTGTTTCTTGATTAATGAAATTTGTTTCTTTCTATTGTTAAAACAAGTTAACATCACACTTCTCCTGTTTCTGATCTCCATGGCTTTTTTTTTTTTACATAATAGACATTAAAGATACTCTAACATCATGCTTTAACAGCAAACTGGACAAAACTGAATTAATACAACTCAGTGCCTAAACACTGATTGATAGAAAAAAACTGATGCAACTGTCATGAAACAGTGACTCCTGAAAAGTTTCAAACTGAGGGATTGATTCAGTTTCTGAAATACATAAATTCACAGTAACTGATTTTTTAAAGACATTTGGCAATGAGTTTTCAGCAACAGAAAGAAGGCACAAGGGTACAAGTACTAGAAAGAAAACAGAAAAGTGATCAATTCTCAGAGATCATGAGACCTATTATTTAGGCTGACTTCAATTTTTGAACATAAAGACTGAAAAAAAAGGCAAAATTTTAGCATTCATTCTGTGGTCTTTATACTTTGAATAACTCAGGCTTCCTTTATTTCATCTAATTTTAGTGTGCTTTTTTTTCTTAGTGATAACCTAAAAACTTAATACGAATGGAGAATAGCTTTTCAATTTCAGATGTTGATTCCAGTGTCTCTCTTAGGACTGTGACCTACTTTAGAGCTCTACTTTTTGCAATATGCAACCTGACTTCAAAAGAGGCTTTATGGATCATGAATATGACAGATAAAGATGTTCCACAGTATTTGCTTATGAAGATTAAACAAAGATAACCTCAGCAAGCCTATATTCATTACTATAAAGATAATAAACGCCAGTGATCTAAAGGTACCCAAGAACCATCAACTACCAATTAAGCACTGTCAAATGAAGTTACAGAAGTTGAAAAAGAAGTCATAGAGCTCTTCCACAGAAGGTTCTCCTATCAAGCTCCAAAGTGACCTGTTCCATTCTCCTTAAAACCGTACCACTCTTTTAATTTTTTTTCATATGAAGTACCTACTAGTTCATTTACTAAAAATTCATAAACTAAAAGTACCTACTAGTTCATTTACTACTTTGTAAATATACTGGGAATACATGTACTTGTGTTCTATCCCAAGCAGAATTCAAAACTTTTGAGTCTAGACATTTGGCTTTTGATGTTTTTTTTTTATTTTAACACAGCATATAGTATAGAAATTCATTAATTCTCACACATACGCACATACCAGAAAAATCTTACTTAATAATAAAGAAGGCAGGGAGGAATAGAATATTTGTTTAAGTACCCAACATATGCCAGATGCAGTGCTGGAATTTTTAAAATCTTTACATATATTATTTATACTTACTATCTGTCTCTATTACTTATATGTTACCCCCATTTTACAGATGGGGAAATTTCCCTTGAGGTAAAGACATTATTAAGCTCCAAGTTTTCTGGCTCCTGAACTATGCCAGACAATCTTTAAATACTAGAATGGTTTCTACAGCAGTAGTCATCTTAAAAACAAAAACAACTGAAGGGTCATACAGGTCATCAACATGATTTCAGGGTCACAGGCATCGGGCTAAAGTGAAGCTAACGCTAGCTGACTGCTAAGCATGCACTGATAATGCTCAGTCAAAGCTGTCCCTGGACTGCCTTTTTGAGGTCCTCACAATTTCTGCCCCTTTCAACATCAGAGCTGTTCCATTTATCTTAGGTCCCTCCTGTTTATAAAATTCTGTTATTTTACTATGTGAGATAATCATCATTTAAGATTCTCTCATATTCAACACCTGTTTCCTTAAAGAAGATCAACGCTTTGGTTTAATAAGAAGAAACCTGCAACCTACAACCTGTATCCTTCTACCTTGTATATAAGGCATGTTTCAGTAAGCAAATGATGACAATATCAATGATTTATGCAGAGTCATGAGGAAACTACAAGTAAGATATAGGGTACAAGAATTAAGGCTTCACAAGGCAAAGGAGATATAAAATAACTTGGACATATAAGTATTTTCCTTTCAAAGGAAGCACTTTAGAAGGCTCTCTGCCATTTCTGAATTCTATGTCACCATAATTATAGGTGTGATACAAATTTTCATCTTTGAAATATTAAATTTTTAGAAATAACACATTATTTTGAGTAAAAATTGCTAGTGTGTGTAGACATTTATATGAGTTAACTTTGCTTAATTAGAAGAGTCTTGATAACAAGACCTTTTTTAATGTGGTCTGTAAGCTGATCCAAAACTAACTCTACAGGATGTGTTCCAAAGTGTTTTGTAGAATATTGATGATACTAAACTAAGTTTCTGTCTCCCTGAGGGCCCTGTTGTGTTTTTCAAAAAGTATCATGTTGTTATAAGAAGCTGAAAACAAGTTTTATCAACCTCATATATATATGGAACAGGAAAAAGATCACCTTCACAACAATACCATTCTGTGATGGAAAAGATTATGTACCACTATGATACCCAAGTATCTGCTATCTAGAGACCTGGGCTGGAGAGACCACAGGTAATGATGGAAGAAAACAAGGCACCAACAGTTCACCAAAACGCCATGTAAGGCAGTGATGAACAACTAATGGGAAATAACTGTGGCTGACAGAGCAGGCTGGCATACAGCTACAAGAAGTACAGTTGTTTTTTGCATTTATAAGACTAAAAGCCATTCCAAAAAATAGCAAACAAGTCCTTCAAATAAAAATTACAAGTGTCATATATATTCAGTATCAAACAGGCTTGCGATCCCATGTAGGTCCCCGCATTCACATCTGCACAAGAACTAACTCCCTTTCAAGCAGGCTATCATGCAACTTCTTAAAACAAAGGACAACCAAGATCACCTATTCACAGGTGGCTGCATCACCAACCAAAACATATCTTGTCGTACTTTCCATGCTAAGTGATTTATTTATTCCAACATTTATAGAAAACGTATCTCTGTGTGACTTTCAGTTCCTAAAAAATGTGCATTTGGTAGGTAGGTTGCATGAAAGCCAGCGTATTAAATCATGAGCTTTCCCTACTTAATAAATATTTAAAAGTCACATTTCTAGTTAAGAATGGCCAATTTGATCAAAGTATTTTCTTCCTTTCTCTCCACAGACCTTTTGAAATAATAGAGAAGGTGTAATTCACAGAGTCAAAGATAATGGAAGCAGATACAGCTGTATAGGAGTGATTACAACAAACTCTAGACCAGTGGAAATCAGCTCGAGATGTGGCAGCAGAATTAAAGGATGGAAGAAATTCCAACTTCAAGAAGAGAACTTTAGATGTCTCTGAGGAGATCCCATAGTGGGGGCACTACTTCTGAGTAAGGATCAATGGGCAAAGCAGAATATTCCTACCACCATGGAGCTCACAGATAATCTAGTCAGGGAGGACAATCAACTAAAAAGTAAGTTAGTAAAGTCTATAACATGTCAGATACTATGAAGTGCCATTGGGAAAATCAAGCTGAGGAAGAGGAACTAGGTGAGTAATAAAACTTGAAATATGGGGACTGGTGTGTGGCACCGTGGTTGTCATTTCTGGGAGGCCTGCATCCCATATTGGAGTGCCTGGTTTGTATCTAGGCTACCTTGTTTCTGATCCAGCTTCCTGCTCATGTGCCTGGGAGGCAGCGGATTATGTATTCAAGCACTTGGTTTCCTGGCACCCAGGTAGGTGAGCCAGACTCAGTTCCAGGCTCTTGGCTTGGCACAGGCCCGACGGGCATTTGGGGAGTGAAACAGTGGGTAGTTTTTTTTTTTCTTCTCACTGCCTTTCAAATAAAATGCAAATAAAAAATTTGGCAAAACTGTAAATATGTGGCATTAATGAAGTTAACACAGAAATGGTGATATCTGAAAGAAGGAAGGAAGCGCCTGCGCCGCGGCTCACTAGGCTAATCCTCCGCCTTGCGGCGCCAGCACACCGGGTTCTAGTTCCGGTCGGGGCGCCGGATTCTGTCCCGGTTGCCCCTCTTCCAGGCCAGCTCTCTGCTGTGGCCAGGGAGTGCAGCGGAGGATGGCTCAAGTACTTGGGCCCTGCACCCCATGGGAGACCAGGATAAGTACCTGGCTCCTGCCATCGGATCAGCGTGGTGCACCGGCCGTAGCGTGCCGGCAGCGGCCATTGGAGGAAGACCTTTCTCTCTCTCTCTCTCTCTCTCTCTCTCTCTCACTGTCCACTCTGCCTGTAAAAAAAAGAATGGAGGGAGCAAGTCATGTCGCTATCTAGGATGCAGCAGACTGATTTTTTTTCTTACAATGATTTCTTTCCTCCGGGCCTCATCACCTTTCCCTGAAAGACTGGTTTTGGATTTGTCAGTGATGTGTTTGACTGACAGAATGTGAGCCTATGTGAGATCAGTCACACTTAAAGAGAAGCTTTCGTCCGTGTCCCTCCCCACACACCCTGAGCTTTCGCCCTCTCACTGCTACTGCCAACCTAAAACCCTGAAGTAGTACAGGTTCTTCAGATTTCAGGGAGGATTGTTGGGAAGGGAGGGAAGGGAAGGGAAGGGGAGGGGAGGGGAGGGGAGGGGAGGGGAGGGGAGGGGGGAGGGGAGGGAGGGGACGGGAGGGGATGGGAGGGGACGGGAGGGGACCGGAGGGAGGGGAGGAAGGAAGGAAGGAAGGAAGGAAGGAAGGAAGGAAGGAAGGAAGGAAGGAAGGAGGGAAGGGGAGGGAAGGGGAGGGGAGGGGAGAGGAGGGGAGAGGAGGGGAGGGGAGGGAGGGGACGGGAGGGGACGGGAGGGGACGGGAGGGAGGGGAGGAAGGAAGGAGGGAAGGAAGGAGGGAAGGAGGGAAGGAAGGAGGGGGGATGGGGGATGAGGAGGAAAGGGAAGGGGAGGAAGGGAGGGAGGAAGGAAGGAAGGAGGGAGGGAAGGAGGGAGGGAGGCAGGGGGAGGGGAGGGGAGGGAGGAAGGAAGGAAGGAAGGGAGAGAGGGAGGGGAGGGGAGGGGAGGGGAGGGGAGGGAGAAAGGGAGGAAGGGAGGAAGGAAGGAAGGAAGGAGGGGAGGGGGAGGGGAGGGAAGAAAGGAAGGAAGAAAGGAAGGAAGGAAGGAGGGAGGGAAGGAAGAAAAAAAGACCACGTGCAGTAAGTACAATGTAGGCAGAGGGAATAAGAACTGGGAAGGTCCAGAAGTGAGCCTAACCTATACAGCAAATGGCAAGGGACCAGCAAAGCTGGAGAGGGTAAATGCGGGACAGAGTGCCCAGTGAAGTCAGGGAGGCAATGAGAAGAAAGCTGAAAGCACCTTGGAGAAGTTAAATACTGGAGTCCCAGGCAAGACACACAGCAGAAACAAAGTTTGACAGAAAACTGGGGGACCAGGTTGAAGATCTAAATATAGGCTCACTCACACCCAAAGTGCAGAATTCCCTGAAACCATGGGGAAACACTCTCTTCAGTTCACACCCTCGGCAAGAAACTAATGGAACAGTTTCTGGAGAAACAGAATGGGCAATAGTTGGAGACTTGAAGGCACCAGGCATCACAGAATGTAGAGGCGAGATGGAGAGTCAAACAAAAATGAATTGTAGGTGCCGGCGCTGTGGTGTAGCGGGTAAAGCTGCCACCTGCAGTGCTGGCATCCCATATGGGCACCAGTTCGTGTCCCGGAACTCCACTTCCAATGCAGCTCTCTGATATGGTCTGGGAAAGCAGTGGAAGATGGCCCAAGCCCTTGAACCAGTGGATGGAAGACCTCTCTCTCTCTCTGCCTCTACTTCCCTCTGTGTAACTCTGACTTTCAAATAAATAAATAAATCTTTTAAAAAAAATGAATTGAGCCTCAGGTGATTACTGATGTAATAAATAAGACTGTCAATTGTTAAATCAACAATGGGAGTCACTGTGCATCTCTTCCCCATGTAGGGCCTCTGTCCTTAATGTGGTGTACTATGTGAATTAACGGTAAAACTACTACCCAAACAGTACTCTATACTTTGTGTGTCTGTGTGGGTGCAGTCTGTTGACATCTTTACTTAGTATATACTAAGATTATCTTCTGTATATAAAGATAATTGAAAATGAATCATGATGAAGAATGGGATGGGAGAGGAAGTGGGAGATGGGATGGTTGCAGGTGGGAGGGAGGTTATGGGGGGGAGCCACTATAATTCAAAAGTTGTACTTTGGAAATTTATATTTATTAAACAAAAGTTAAAAAATGAATTGTAGCTCTAAATAAGGAACTGCTGGATTAATAACCCCCTCTCTCAATGTCTATACGGAAACATTAGAAGCTTATATGTCTACCGTACGGACAAGGGAGCAGAAGACTCTTTTAAGAAGAAATAACGCCATTTTAGATAAAAGATACACTCAGATATATGCAGGTAAGCAAAAAATATTTAGAAGCTTGCTTTTACCCTAAATAGTGAAGGCAGCCCACCCATGCTCAGAGAGCTCGAGCTCCTGATTAATCTGTAGCATATGAGGAAAGAAAATGCTAGCATCAAAGAGACCAAAATGGAGACAATGCAGGGAATAGAGAAAATTTAAATGAAGAACACAAATTACACAATCTTGCTACATTACAAGTTGCTGCATCCAAATACAAAACCATGGAGTTATAACAAACTAAACATAAAAAAAAAGAAAGAACACTTGGAAATTAAAATCATAGCATCAAAATAAACTTCAATGGGACAGTTAGAAGAAAAATCTGAGAAATCTCCAAGAATGTAAAAAAAAAAATGTTGAGCAGATGCTGCAATGAAAGCAGCAGGGGGTCCAATAGCCAAGGAACATGAGGTCCAGACAGAGAAAACTTAAAATGGAAAATTCCCAGAGAAATTCCCTAACAAAATTTACCAGAACCAAGGACCCACTGGGCAGCCTGGCACACAATGAGCAAAGCGCTCTCGCTCTCTCTCTCATACACACACACACACACACACACAAAAGAACATCACTAAGAGATACCATCACTCCTGGAAGCTGCCATCCTAAAGGCTTCTTTACAGTGCTGAGTGGCACTGGTTTTCTCAGCAACAATAGCAGGTAACAGAAGAGAATGGAGTGATGCCTTCACGATTCTGAGAGCAACCAATTTTCAACTGAGAAGTCCATGCAAACCACCACACACATGAAATAGAATAAAGGACATGTTTATGTATGTAAGGAGCCACAGAATGTACTTCCTTTGTATTTTAGGACTGTAAACTCTGTTGTAGCAAAAGAAGAGAAAACAAAGAGATGTGTAGGAGAAAAAAATACAGTCAGAGCACAATCCGTGGTCCTAAAATAACAATATATACTCAACAACTAAAGTGAAAATTGTCATTTAACTAGATTGGAAAACCAGAGAGATGCAGACAAATTACAAGATGTACTTTTTTTTTTTTTTTCATTTGACAGGTAGAGTTATAGACAGAGACAGAGAAAAAGGTCTTCTTTCCATTGGTTCACCCCCCAAATGGCTGCTACAGCCGGCGCTGTGCTGATCCAAAGCCAGGAGCCAGGTGCTTCTTCCTGGTCTCCCATGCGGGTGCAGGGCCCAAGCACTTAGGCCATCCTCCACTGCCCTCCTGGGCCACAGCAGAGAGCTGGACTGGAAGAGGAGCAACCGGGACTAGAACCCGTGCCCATATGGGATGCTGGTGCTGCAGGTGGAGGATTAGCCAAGTGAGCCACAGCGCTGGCCCCATGAGATGCACCTTTATGCAATAAAATGTCAAGAGTCATATCTAAAATTGATAAATTAAGAAATAATGAGGATTGATTATTTTGCATAGTGGTTAAGATGCTACTTGGAATGCCTGCATCTTATATGGGAGTGCCTGAGTTCGAGTCCTGGCTCTGCTACCACAGCTTCTTGCTAATGCACACCTTGGGAGGCAACAGGTAATGTCTTCAGTAGTTAGGTCCCCATCACCTGTGTGGGAGGCTTAGACTACATTCCTGGTGCCTGGCTTTGGCTTGGCTTAGCCATGGTTATTGCAGACATTTGTGGAATGAACCAATGGATGGGAGATATCTCTCCCCACACGCCCATAAAAACAAACAAAAACACATAATCAGCCTTTTTTTTTTTTTAAAGAGTGGATGATATATAATAATATGGATTGATACAACTACCAAGTAAACAGCAAAAGGTTTTAATAGTAGCTGCTTTTGGGTAGACAAGTAGGATGGGGTGAGGGATTACTCATCATTCTATAGGACAGGCCTTTCAGTACTATTTGATTTACTGTGACTCTAAACTACTTTAATATAGAAAATTAAAAAAAAAATTTATGAAAGAGCAATTACTCTAAAACATGAACCAATTCACTCTTGCAAAAGCCCCACATATTACCTGGTGGATATTTATTGTCTCGGTAAAATATCCTGCTAATACACCTAAGGAATAATATAATAATAAAATTAACAGCAAAGGTTAATTATGTAATATAGTGTTCAATGAAAATTTTCTCCTTGTAGATCCAATTTTAAGATTTTTATCTCAAAAGCACTCAATTCTGAAATTTTTCTATCTTTTTATGTTTTTCATTGCCCATGTCTTCTGATAAAAAGTATATTATGTGATATTTTAATAAATGTAAATATAACATAATATCCAAATTAGGGTAAACACACCTATCTTCTCAAGCATTTATCATTTCTTTAGTATGAAAACAATCAAAATCTTCTCTTTGAGATTTATTTTTAGAAAAAAAATACTGTCTTATCAATTGACCTAATACTGATTATGAGTGTGCTAAGCACTCTGTATTAAACACAGCAGGTACAATATCACTCTTGAACTAAAGACACCTGTATTATTTGGTTCTTACTATCCAAGCAAGACAAATATTTGTGTAATATTCTTTTTTTGAGTTAATAAAAATGTTAAATCATCTGACAACCAACGTCGTATAGCATTCTCTTAACAATTTACAGACACAAATAATGTATGCTCATCACTCTGGAAAAAGTTGACAGAGTCAAAGAAACCAAAAGATTAAATCAATCAATCAGTCAATAAAATCTCAACTGCATCCGCCCAGAAATTAAAATGGTACATTAGTGTGCTGTTCCAGACGGTCTCATTCAAATACACACTGTATATGTGTATTAGGTGGGAATATACCACACGTGCTCTGCTATAGCCCACTTTCCCATTTAGTATATCCTCAAATTTTAACAATTACTAGAGAGCAAATAGATCTAAATCAGCACTTTCAAGGATTTTGTTTAACAGTATACTTTATTTGCTAAATACTCCACTGTATTGGCCACAGATTTTTTTTCAATCACAAAAGCTGAAAATATTCTGTGTTGTATATATGCATTTCTCTCCCTCCACATACCACTGTCTCTTCTCTTTCTCAAATACACACACACACACACACACACACATTTTTCCAATTATGGACTTGAATTTCAAATATAAATTTATAAATCATATAATATGTTTTTTAAAAATTTTAAGATTCATTTACTTATTTGGCAGTAGCAGTTAGAGAGGAGAGACACAGAGATCTTCTATCCACTGGTTCACTCCCCACAGGGCCACAATGGCCAGGGATGGGCCAGGAGCTTCATCAGGATCTCCCACGTGGGAGATCATCCTCTGCTGCTTTCCGCAGGCCATTAGCAGGGAGCTTAATGGGAAGTGGAGCAGGGGGGACTCAAACAAGCCCCGGTATGGGATGCCCACATTGCAGGCAGCAGCAGTCCCCATTACAGCACAACTCCACCCCCCTCCAATCTTAAACTTGTATGATTAAAGTATGTTCCTTAAAGTGATCACCAGTTAACAATCCTGCTACAAGTACATGGCAGGGATGTTATAAACCTTTAAAAAGCACTGCCAATGTGAGAAATAAAACATACCTCACTACTACTTCATTTCGTCACTGGTCACTAATAATGCTGCACATTTTTTCATAGTGCTTAGCTATCCGTATCTCTTTTACAAATAATTCATTTTTATGATTGTGTCTTTTTTTAATTTGTTGATTTCAAGACCTCTGTTTATTAAGAATATCAACCTACTATCATGCAATTAACTCATTCATTTGCATGTCTCTAAACTTCTTTTTTATGCTTAGTCTGGATTGGGAAATTGTGATGAAAACTTAATGCTTTCTTGTCAGTAGAGGAAGCTATTTTGAATAGTGTAAATTTAGATACCACTGGCTTGTGCCTTTGATGATTAGCAAGTGAAATACGCAAGTGAGTATGGCTGATGTATGTATGCAGACTGGGTCTGCTGATAAATTTAGAACAAGGTGGCAGGAAGATAACATCAGTCAATCACAATCACTTCTCTTCCATCTGCTGTCCATATTTTCCTAGTCCACAAAGTTACTTGGCACGTGCAATAAACTCGAATTCAAAGATCCAAAAGGGGAAAAGGGAAAAAAATAGAATCTAAGTCTACCTCCAAGAATTGAAAATTACTGCTAGGATTACTACTATAAAAATTATTTAAGGTTGTATTAGCTTCCTATTTTCCCTCTAGTTTAAAGACAAGGAATACAATTGCAGGCAAGAAGGGGAGATGAGAAGTAAAGGTCAATATAAGCACACCCAATTCATATTAGAAATGAAATACAAGAAATATTCATGTGAAAATCTCCTTTAATTTTTATTTATTCACTCAGGGGGCACAGAGACAGAATGACAGTCGAGATCTCCTATCCACTGGTTACTTCTCAAATGCCCAATGACTGGGACTAGGCTGCTCAAAGATGGAACTGAGAAATCAATTCTGGTCCCCTACGTGGATGGCAGGAATCCAAGTAATTCCAGCCATCACCTGCTGCCTTCCAGGGTGCATATTAGTAGGAAGCCAGAATTGGGAGCAGAGCCATGACTTAAACCTGGGCGCTACAACATGGGATGAGGGTACCTGAACCAGTGGGCTTAACACCCACCAGCCCTTTAACTTGTAATACACATTTTAGTATACATTTCAAAGATGGCCTTTGGAACATGATCCTATTATGTTCCTTTTTGGAATTTACTCAATTAATAATTCACTGATCAACCCCAGAAATTCACTCAACTCATCTGATTATATTTCAGCTCCTCAAGTATTTACTTCCTGGATCCCATGCTTCTGGTAGCACCTTCAGACACAGACCAGAACAACTCGTGACACTTAGGAACAATATTTTGATGGTTATGTAAACCAGAAGTCACAGAAGTGCCTTGTTAAAAAAAATTATTTTTCACTCCTTTGGATTCCAGCCCTGTTGCTATTTCAAGAGGTACATGATAGAAAAAGCTTTTCTAAGTTCCCCTTTAAAACACACAGATATTTTATCATGACATTTGCTACTCAGTTTACACACACAGCATTATGATAGTCTGTAAAGGTTCTAAAGAAAGAAATACATGTATCTCGGGGGAAAGGCAGTGGGTATTGTAGGAGTTGGGAATGTGGACTGTGGTTGGGTTTACACCATTTTCTGTTGGCCAATAAACCCTATTAGCCAGCACACCCCATCATTATTTTTATCAGTTTCTTACAGCTCCTAGAGGTGGTGAGCAATTAGAGTCCTGCACCTTCCTAACAGCCGGAGCCTCACGAGTCGCTGTGAAGATGCATTTGCACGGCAAGTGCAGTTTTTACATGTAATTATTTGTTATGACTTTGGGACAAGTAATGAAGATTGTGGGAAAAGAACACAGTGATGAGCTGTGATGAGGACTCAGAGAAAGGTAATAAAAGAGAAGGGCAGAGGCTTCCTGTGCTTACTTACAGCCAAATCCAAGGGCCATAATAAAGTGTGATAGGCAATTTTTCACTGAAAGACTCTGGAGTGACACAGACCTGGGTTCAAATACCCATCTTCATTATTAGTTCTGTGATGCTGGGAAGGTCACTGTTGGCTGGAATGCCTGTGACTCTTGTGCCACCTGATAAGTGGAACCAATACCTCAGAGGATGCTTTTGAAAATTAAATGTTCAGGGGCCGGTGCTGTGGTACAGTGGGTTAACGCCCTAGCCTGAAGTGCCAGCATCCCTTATGGGTGCTGGTTCGAGACCCAGTTGCTCAGCTTCCAAGCCAGCTCTCTGCTTTGGCCTGGGAAAGCAGTAGAAGATGGCCCAAGTCCATGGGCCCCTGCACCCGTGTGGGACACCCGGAAGAAGCTCCTGGCTCCTGGCTTCAGATCGGCGCAGCTCCGGCTGTTGCAGCTAACTGGGGAGTGAACCATTGGATGGAAGACTTTCTCTCTCTCTTTCTGTAACTCTTTCAAATACATAAATAAATCTTAAAAAAAATGTTGAGCTAAATTAAAAAAAAAATTAAATGTTCATATATGTGTGGCAGTGTTTGTCACAGAAGTTAAGACACCATTTGGGATGCCCACAATCAAAATCAGAGTGCTAGGTTCGATTCTTGCTTGCTGTTAGTGCAGACCCTGGGAGGCAGTGGCTGATGGCTAGAGTAGTTAGGTCCCTGCCACCCATGTGGGAGATGCAGACTAAGTTCCTGGCTCCTGGCTTCAGCTTGGCTCAGTCCTGGCTGCCACAAGCATTTGGGGAGAGAATCAGCAGATGGGAGAATTCTCACGCATGCACGTACATAGACAATATCACTCTGCTTCTGACAAAAATTAAAATGTTCAAGTATCTTTTGCAAGTGAAGTTCTAATTAATTTATGTTCTTCTTTATTAACCTACACATTAAGATTGAATTATTTAACCCCCAATTTAATGACATTGTTCAGATCACCCTGGTTTAAATAACCTCATTCTACCACTTACTTCTTTATTACCAGAGGGCTTTTTTATTACCAAGTCAAATAACTTTGCAGTGCTCACACTGTTTATGTACACTGAGTGACCAGAGATAGTGCAAAGTATCTTTCTATCTTTGTTTTCAGACTCCTATCTGAATCATATGACCCAGCACACCTCAAGTTGTAGAAAATATTTAATATTACCGGCAAAATTACTTAGTTCCTTGAGGAGGTTCTTCTAGTGGCCAAGTTTATAAAGATGTTGCTATATAAGCTATCCCACCTATTTTATTGAAATCTAGAGTTTTAAAAAATGTCTTTTAACATGATAAATAAGGTTAACAGAATTTGAGAGTGCATAGGAAATTACTGAAAAACCTAACAGGAGAAAAGTTTTATCAAGATTTTTCCCATTATGGTATCACCTCAGTGAAGCCTAATTAGAGTGATCAAAGGAGACCATGATACTACTAACTGGGCATGGAGAACTGTACAAATATTCCACAATGTGGAAAAAATTCTCAAAAAAGTGAGGATAAGTGAGGAGGAAGAGTTGTCCTGACGGGCCTTAATGTCTGCACTGCAGTTAGTGTGTGTCAATTCTCATTAGCAAGCTCAGAAACACAGCCTGGGTGCTTCACAACCTGTTACAGAAAGGCACTGCATGAGCCCGGTCTTCCTTTCAGGAAACGTGCATCTCACGTGTATTTCGATCCCACCGGCTCTAGAACTGAGAACCAGGGGTTATGAGCTAGTGAAGATACAGCCTCCACATACACAAACAAAAACAAAAATAAACCCTCTTTCAATTTGAGCAGGAAAGCAAGCATCCAAGCCACCCAGGCGATCGGTGTCTAACCACTCCTTTTATTTTCTGAATCATACATTCTCATTACTCAAAAAAATGATCTATGATATCCCTTCCAAGATTAGTTTTCTGGGGAAATTATATGGTCAGTGCTCTTTGAAATGACTATCTAATCTATAAACATCTATGCTGAAACATCTACACTGATTGCTTTTTATGAAGAAGAATAAAACTTGGCTGCTAATGGACCAGTACAACTGGCACTGTGTCTAATTGTGTCAGAAGTATAAAATTGCTGCCTGTTTCTTTAAAGTTAGGTTGCCAGTGGACAGTCCTCTAATATTAGAAATCTAATTCCAGCATTCAGTGCCTGCTTGAATTGATTAGGGAAATTGCCACTTGTAAGAACATTCAATTTCATACCTTTAGCAACTAAAATCCTATGTGAGGTTCCATATTTTTAAGAAACTAATTTTAAAGGTATTAAGAGAAATAAATTCAAATTCTCTAGAATCTTTATATTACTTAATATATCATGCTAACAGTAAACTTCTAAATATACTTTTGGAATTGCTATTGGAAAACCCAGAGCCCAAAACACTTGTAAACTGTTTAGTGTTACTAAGGCTACATTTTTTTTCTTGTTATTCTGCAATTTATCTCATTAGAAAAGTCAGAAAGCATTCAGGATCTATTTTGATGCAAGTCTCAAACTCGGCTATTATTCTTTAATGATTTTAGCTACTTATTCTGCATAAATAAAAATTTGTTTTAGTGATTCCAGGAATTGCTTCACATCCTAACACACATACTTTCAATTTGTCCTATCCTACAGGTTTTTATGACAAATCACAAAGCACACTCAGCAGGAGCTACTCTGTGAAAATAAGTAGTCATGTACATTTTTAAGAGTTTCAGCTGTGAATAGACAGATTTTTAATGAAGCTACAATTGAGAAAGAAAACGAAGTAAATAAAAGCAAGTAGCTATGCATAGCACTAAAATTTACAATGACTAACAAGCAGAAATCAATCAAATCTCTTACTAAAACAACCTCTGCTATATTACAAAGCACAAAATCAGTTGAGCTGAACAGACAGCTAACACTAACCCAACATACACAGCAACTAATTAAAGGCTGATTTTCCCTAACAAGAAGAAACTGTTCCTGTTTATAGGTGTCTAAAGGCTTTTTTTCTCCTTGTTAGAAATACGCAGTCTTTAAGTAGCTTGAATAAATTCCTGTATATCATTTATGTAAAAGGGAGGGTGGGGGAGGCAGGCAAAATAACATTACCAATCCCTAAATAAATTAGCTCTGTTTAAAAGGGCAAGACTAATTCGCTCCTTTAATGGTGGCTTCCATTAAGTTGGAATAGTAATATCAAACCACTTCAAACAACTGGCAGAATATGAGTAAACCAAGAACTCTGTGGTTGGCCCCTTTAAAAAAAAAAAGGGTCTGGACATACAAACTTTAATTCCGTCATGCAATAAGGAAATGCTGAATAAATTAACTTTTTCAAAAGGCCATTATACCTTAGTTCCTCATTACAGATCTCATTACAGACTGTCTTTATAATGCTCACCTGACAATATCATGTAAAATGCTTAGCTGCTAAGGTCAGTCTAAATAAGAGAACAATTCTCCTATTTATAGCAAAGGATGAACTTTTCTCATTTAGATGTTTAAGCAGCTAACCTCTGAGTTTAATGTAATTAGGGAAGGGATATTCAATTTACAGTATCCACAAGTAATGATAATTAAATTGATCCAAAAAAGCTGTTGGTAAGCATAAGATACCTTTGTAATTACATCCCGTTTACAGAATGACTTTAGTACTGTGAACTTGAAGCATTTCGGCAAATGAAGGCCAATACACATAAAACGAAAACTACAGTAGCTTAAAAGCTAGGCTGTTTAACATAATGAGCAGCACCACCAGAGGGAAATCTCAAAAACACTCTATAACTCACCAAGACAGCCTGTTTTCTCCTTTCCTCTCACAAACATCCATTAAAAATATGCAAGATAGTCTTCATTTTTCACCAAATAAATTCTTCATTAAGATAGTCATGTCTCTCCACTTGTAAAGGAAAGGACCAGTTCCCCTTAGTTTTCTGTTATTAAAGGAGATGATCACAAGCTTCAGTTTTGTGTTTATTTGAAAGAACGGATCACAGCTATGAATATGAAACCATTTTCCCTGTGAGTCCTCAAGATTAGCTAGGTCAGCATTCCACCAGGACCAAGGTGAAAAATAAACAAATAACCATGTTCACAGCAGCTGCAGCGATCAGTCTCTGGAAAATTATTCAGGCATTATGAGAAAGACGATATTAAATGCTGCCACTTGCAGCTTCACGGCTCTCTGAATACTCGCATCAGAAAAGGATGAGCACTTAAGGGGTATCATCAGAGAGCTCGCCCATCTGAGCATCTTCCATTAAGTTTTTGTCTTAAAGGAGGAAGGCGGGAACCTCTGCCTGACAGGCAAAAGGCTTGTCATAATTCATTAACATCACAGCTTTGCTCGGGTTTCCTTCAATGAGCCAGGCAAGGAGCCTACGAAAAACTGCTGAGCATGCAACTTCTCCAAAGATGCTGCTGTAATAAACTTGGTACCACTTGGTCCTACTGCAGCAGAGGCTAAAGACCTTCAGTAGCAAGTACTTGCCATGAGAAAAGTGGTCCCTATTGCGTAAACCAGTAACTTCTGCAACAGATTCCAAAATGGTGGGTGAAAGAAATAATTTAAAAGATGTCCAAATCTAAAAGTGAAAAAGTTTTTGCTATTATGAAGTCATACCTACAGGGGAAACACAAATGTAAGGTATTCAATTAAGGAAATGATTACAGGTCTTAGAAAAATGACAGAAATTTGAGACAGAATTCTCTGTTGTTTCTTTCAACAAATAAGAAGTAGGGTATAGAAACATCCATATAGGGTATATTTCGAAGTAGGGTATAGAAGCACCCATTTTACATGATTTTATTTAAATGAGTAATTTAACATAAAATGCATACAACACAAAACACAGTCATTACTATTCTTCTGTGTTTCCAGAACAGAATACCATGTGCCAACGGCTTCATTTCCGTCTCCCAGCTTCCTGCTTCACACACTGAAGAACACTAATCTGCTTAGGGACTTATTCTTTGTTTTCATTTACATGGCAAAAAACAGATTTTGAAGTATAAAAGTAACAGACCCATCTGCAAATCAGCAGAAAGTAGCACAACTAGTTACAAAAATAATAGCAGTAAAAGAGGACTATTATAGTAACCTGCATTCTAGTTGTATTAGCTTTACTTTATTAATTTAAAAAACAGATTAAAAATTAGAACAGATGTTCTAATTAGCAAACAATACACTGAGGACCAGTGGGTCCACATTTTTAAACATCAATATAATTTTTACAATTCTAGGTAAACATGACCTTGGGTTAGTGAACCAATTATAGAATTTCTTTTCCCTAATTGTTAACTTTAAAAACTCTAACTTTAACCATGGTTGTATCTACTGTTTAAAGTGCCTGAAACCAAGACTTAGCATAAACGTACATAGTGATTATAAAACAAGGGTTCAGTCTGACTGACTGAACAGAAATCAATAATGGTATTTAATGACCTCATGAGGAAAATAAATGACCCTCGCACCCTTAATGGATTAATGTCAGTTATGAGCAACACAACATCACATAATGCTGACACAGTCTCACTCAAAGTGGTATCACTTTTCATATGAGTGCCTTAAAGCCTTATCAAAGGAAATTGTGTTTTAATGCTATTTCGGATGTCATTTTTGAGAGGATTTTTACAATCCCATTTCATAAAGCATAAAGCATGCTCTGAATTGTTACAAGGAGCTTTTGTCATTGGCACATGTACTAGGTCACCCTTTGAAAGCTTTCCAACATAATGAAATCCTAAATATATAAAAAGGATAACAATTTACATTCTCAAACAACTAGTTTATTGTAGCTCGTCTTCTTTGAAAACACATTCCCTTAATGTTACTCTCAGAATGTTCCTTTTCCCACCCCCTAGATAAGCAAAGAAGCCCATGCTACACATACACATTATGGCCGATTTCACAACATAAAACACATGTGCTTCAAATACACTTTTAAATTGCTTGATGATCAAAGCATACCCAAAGAAGGCCTCAGCAGTAAGTTAATACACAGCTATTAATTTGTGAAGTCATTAAATTTCCTAGGAACTTTCTACAAGGATAAATTCTTCTTTCCATATAATAATTAACTATGCTTGCTAAGAAGGATAAAGGTCTTCTCTCTTCTGATATAAAATTTTAGAAAAATACAAACCCCTCCCTTCCTTTTACTTATTGAAAAGATGCTAAAATGCTTAGCCTGGTAGTATCATCTTCAGATAGTACAGATTTTGCCCGATTAAAAATAAATTCTGACCATCATGAAACAAAAAGTTAGTAGCTATGCAATACTTTGGATGTTTAATTCCTACCAGGTATTTGAAATCAGTATTCGGATATAGGAATAGGAGTAACAGTAATATGGTGATGCTATAACTCAGTTTATTATTTTCTCCAGCATAATTTCAAACTCATTTCTGACTGATTCAGCAGTCACTGAACAAAACTTCCAGTAACCTCTCTGAAGAGTTGGCACAGATACGTAGTTCAGGATAGGAGCCAATGTGTCGTGATGTACAGAAGCTACTACAGTTATTTCTAAAAATAGCAGGGTTCCAGGCTTTCAGCGGCTTAGGATTCTCACAAAAAGAAACTGCAAAATTCTTAACATAGAACCAGGAAGCTGTAGCTAAAGATTCCTGACTGACATGAATATTACTTCCTTCATCCCAAAGGATAGAATAACTTCTCAAGCAAATGTAGCATCATAATTAGTTATAATTGACTTTGTCTTCTAATTTTTAAGGCAATCTATAAATTATGGATTGTTGTGTCAACTGGAAGACAGTTTTTGACACCACACCATATATCTCATTACTGTAATCAATTCCAAGTTCCTTATCAGGGTAATTTCACAGTCTACTAGATTTGAAAATCATCTCAGGAAATGTTAGCTTATGTTACTGAACCACATTACATGATTTTAACATATGCTGTCATGATTCTAACATGGCTTCAAATACTACAAAAACATAGTACCAATGGGAATGAAAGGAGGGTTATTGAAAGTGCATAAATAAAAGGAGAGTTATAAAAAAGTTTATATAAAGAGCAATCCTACCCTTATTAGCTCTTGTTTTGAGACTCATGCTATCTGGGCTACTTCTTTTCTGCTCTGTACTCTGCCCCCAGTCCATCTTCTTCCTTGAGCTCAGCACACCTGCTGGGTAGATGCAGTCCACTGCCATTCTTGGAAGTTAATAGAACGCTACTATGTACCTGTTCTTCTCAGCCCCTCAGCAGGTGCACTTTACCTGGAACATTGGGAATCAGTGAAGCAGCTGAAAGGGAAGGATTTATTTCTCTCTTTCCAATTACTGTTGTGCATCCCAATCCCTTCCTGCTCACTTTACACCAATGTCCACGGCAGCACCTGCTGGCAGTGTAATGCAATCCTACTGCAGCCTTCCTCACGTCAAATGTAGGTGTCCCACATTAAAATCTATGGTGAAGAGTTTAAGGTCACTAAGAAGTGCTCCCTTGAGACTGCTTACAATCAATTGAATATAATTCACCTTTAGAAGAAAAGATTGGGGGGAAAAACAAGACAATTCTTACTGAAGTGTTTCACAAACATTCACTCCAAACTAAACCAAGATATGCAAACATCTTCCAAACTCTAACATATTGGTCCTGTAATGAATTTTTATTTGAATAGCAGTGTGACAGAGACAGGAAGGAGACAAAGATTAAAGAAATTCCTGTTGCTGGTTCACTCTCCACATGTCCACATTGGCCAGGGCCGGGCCAGGCTGCAGCTGAGAGCTGAGAACTCAATACAAGTCTTCCATGTGGGTGGCAAGAATCCAATTTCTTGAGACATCACCTGCTGCCTCCCAGCTTCTGAACTGGCAGCAGGCTGAAATTGAAAGGCAGAGTTGGAAATGGGACTCAAATCCAAACATCTGATGTGGGACATGGGCATCTTAACCACTAGATTGCCTTGTAAAGTTTTTTTTTTTTTTTTAATTTACTTATTTATTTGACAGGCAGAGAGAGAGGGAGAGAGTGAGCAAGCGAGCTCTTCTATCTGCTGGTTCACTTCCCAAAGGCCACAATGGTTGAATTTTTGCCAGGCCAAATCCAGGAACTTATTTTGGGTCTCCCAAGTGGGTGCAGGGACCCAAGGACTTTGGGCCATCATCTGCTGCTTTCCTAGGCACATTACCAGGGATCAGAAATGGAGCAGCAAGGACTTGAACTGGCACCCATATGGGATGCTTGCATTGCAGGCAGAGGCTAACCTTCTACTCCACAGTGCCAGCCCCTGTAAAGGTTCTTTTGAAGATAGCTTTTTTTCCCTTAAAGTTTAAACTTCAAGGCCGGCGTCGTGGCTCAATAGGCTAATCCTCTGTCTGCGGCGCTGGCACACCGGGTTCTAGTCCCGGTCGGGGCGCCGGATTCTGTCCCGGTTGCCCCTCTTCCAGGCCAGCTCTGCTATGGCCTGGGAGTGCAGTGGAGGATGGCCCAAGTCCTTGGGCCCTGCACCTGCATGGGAGACCAGGAGAAGCACCTGGCTCCTGGCTTCGGATCATCACGATGCGCTGGCTGCAGCGCGCTGGCCAGAGCAGCCATTGGAGGGTGAACCAACGGCAAAAGGAAGACCTTTCGCTCTGTCTCTCTCTGTCCACTCTGCCTGTCAAAAAAAAAAAAAAAAAAAGTTTAAGCTTCAAAATATATATTGACTACATTGCACTCAAGGAAAAACCTTACTATATGCCTTTATTTGAAAACCAGTATTTAAAAAGCAGGAGCAGGCTTACCAGCCTCAAAACTGAGATCAGTAAACTAAAGTTCTTGATTTGTTTCTGAAGTAGCAGAATAAAGTATGACATACAATTGTATATGTTAAATTCTCTCCCGTTCCCCCCCAATTGTTCCTATATCTATAATGTGCACTACATTGCCAGGTCAAGAGGGAAAGGAGAAAAACGCCAGCAGGTACAAAGTATAAACTGCAGTGGATTTAAAAGGTTCCTGAAATTATTTTAAGAGATTATTTATTTATTTGAAAAGCAGGGGGAGGGAAGAGAGAGACAGAGAGAGAGAATCTTCTATCTGATTTCACTCCCCAAATGGCCACAGCAGACAGGACTGGGCCAGGCAGAAGTCCTGAGCATGTAACTTCATCTGGGTCTCCGGCACAGGGGCTGGGGCGTGAGCACTTGAGCAATCTCCTGCTGCTTTCCCAGGCCCATGAGCAGGGTTCAGGAAATTTTAAGTTTGCCGTTCAGCATGAATTTCAAGAGTGTCGGTGCTCCAAGACAGCTAGCAGGTTGAAGCTTTCCGTGATGCCTGAGACACCACCAGAATTTCCAAGGAGTCCCTTCATTTTGTTAATGTACACAGGAACAACCTCAGAAAGCAAAACTTTCACAAAATCATTTCAAATGCATTTTTCAAGCCATTTTTTGTATAACTAACTATAGGAGGTATTTAACCTGACATGGTATTTTGCTACAATCATCTGGAGTAAGCCAGCTGTTTTTCTAACATCTGACATCTTTGCACACCTGACTCACAGGGCGCAGGGGAGGAGAGCACCAAGGATGTTTGCAGCTAGCCAGTACTGTCCCTCACAAGGCAAAAGGGGAAAAGGACAGAATACTCAAGATAATACAAGGGTATTTCAAAAAGTTCCTGGAAAATGTAACCAAAAAGTAAAGTCAGTGGTGGGTATTTGGCCTAGTGGCTAAGATACTGATTAAGACATCCATGACTCTACTGAGGAGCCTGGGTTTGCTATCCAGCTCTGGCTCCTGCCTCTAGCTTCATGCTAACACAGACCCTGTGGGACAGTGCTGACAGTTTCAGAAATCGGTTCCTGCTACCGCGTGGGAGTTCCAAAGCCTGACTCCTAGCTTTGGCCCAGCCCAACCCTGGCCACTGCAGGCCATCTGGAGAGTAAACAAGAGAATGTGAGTTACCTGTCACCTGTTTCTACATCTCTTTTTCTCTCTCAAATAAATAAAAGCTAACTGATAAGCTTATTTTGGTGAAAACAATTTTAAATCCATGCACCGTTTTTTTCATAATACGCATTTAATTTCTAGAAATCTCAGGTGGTTACCACAGCTATTTACACATAACAGAAACTAACCTACACATCTTTGAGGAATATTCTTACAAATGAAACATTTAAATATTTACATTTATTCAAAAGGTCAAGTATTTGGGGTAACAATATAATAGTTACAAAGATACAGCCCCAGTATTAACAATTCATAATACTGCACTGTCAGTCTGACAATCAATAATTTCTAGTGGAACACAGTGAGCATTAAAGAACGGTACTTGTGCTAGGTGGTGGCTTCATGATGCTCATCATCAGTTCACAGTCTGTGTCTAACAATGGAAGTGAGGCAATGGTCTATCAGTTTCTAAACAGGGGGAGGGCCACATTCAGTAGCTTCCAAATAACAGTATGAGAAGCAACAGAAAAACCCAGCAACCCCAGAATCGTGAGCTTTGACACGAGTGCATGGGTTAGTAAACATCTTCTAAACATGTCTTAGGTAATGCAACAGAAAAAAAAATGTTATTTGTGTTCACTGTATTCTGCAGTGGGAAAGAGTATTTAGAATCTTCTTCCAGCCTGCCTTATAGATTTGCTGTTTGGAAAGTACAGCAACCAAACAGGCCACACAAAACGGGCAATGAGGCTAACACTGTGGTACAGTGGATAAGCTGCCCATTAGGACACCAGCATTCTATACTGGAGTGCCAGTTCAGATCCCGCTGTGCCACTTCCGATGCAGCTCCCTGCTAACGTGCTTGGGAAAGCAGCAGATGGCACAAGTGCCTGAGACCCTGTACCCATGTGGGAGACCCAGATGGAATTCCTGGCTCTTGGCTTTCCCCTGGTCCTGCCCTGGCTATTTTGACCCAGCAGAGGGAAGATGTGACTTGAACCACTGGGCTTGGCTCCTCCCGCTCAAGCTCCACCCATCACGAGTGGCTCTTCCCAAGCTCCTTCCAGTAGCCCTGGCCACTTCCCTTAATCTCCGCCCAGCAGCTTAGGCTTCTTCCCTCTAGCTCCACCCACCAGGTCTAGCCCCTCCCCACCAGCTCCTTCAAGCTGACTGGACTCCTTCCTTCAAGCTCCTCCTACCACATCTGGTCCCTCCCTCTAATGGTGCTCCTTCGGATTTGAGACCTAGCCTATGCCTGAGCCATCATGGCTTATCCAAGATCCCTAGCCAGGTTCGTTCCTTCAAAGCCCCACCCACTAACCATGGCCATACCCTTCAAATCCCTCCCACCCATCGGGCGGGCAACCTGGACTTGAACTGGCACCTAATATGGGATGCTGGCATCACACGGTGGCTTAACCCTGGTACCCACCAAGCCACCCCATGATTCAGTCCTTCAATGACATTGCCTACAGGAAAGTTTAAATGCTTAATAGAGAGTTCTAAGTCCTCCACGAGCTGTTCTGGAATTTATTTTCAACCTTTTTTCTGCTTCACTCTTTTTCTGGAACAACCTTCCCCCTTTCCTCAATGTCCGGATCATTCACACCTTTGAAACAGGTCTACTAAAGGCCCTCCTGATCTTCCCAGCTAGAGTTACCTCTCTCTCAAGTGGAATTTAGTTTCTACTCTTAAACATTTTATCAATTTCTACCTTATGGTAGAATATTCTCCATGTTTTGAGCTTCCCTACGAAGTAACTTCTGTAAAAGCAGTCTCTTCCTACTAGTCGGTGATCTCTTAAAAAGATAAATCAGATCATATTAACAATACTAAGTTTTCTCCTCATAATAGGCTCTTACATGTAACTTGTTCCTATTCCAAATAACCTCTTCCCATCTCTTGGCCTGGCTGGCCCATTCTCATTGTTCAGGTCAAGGGTCATGTCCTCAGAGAGGCGTTCCCTGATCACACTATCCAAAGGTGACTCTTCCAGCTGCTGTCTACCTCCTTCACTGCCATCAAGTCCCTCCATTGTCATGATTTATTATTTCTCATATAATTACTTCTTTATTTTCTGATTCCAGCACTAGAATATAATGTCTGCTATGGCTGAAACTTGCCCATCTTCTTCATAGATAAATTACCAAATAACCAGTACAGGGTAGGCACTCAAGACACTGTGAAATAAATGAATTTGTGAATTTTTCTCACTTACTCTCACCACTCTTGGCATTGCATTCCATACATATCAGAGTTCAAAATAAATGTTTGTGTAAGGAAGTGGGAACAAAAGAGAAAAGAAGTATGACAATCAGTCTAGTTTCTCATCTTCCATCATAGTGCATTTTCATTATGTACATTTTCTTTCCTGTAAAATAAGTAATGACTAAAACACTTGTCAAATGTATTCTGAAAGGATTTGTACAAAGAAAGAAACCAGTTAAAAACAACAACAACAACAAATAAACCCCAAAACTCCAAAACAAAGAAGGAAAGAAGGAAAAAGAAAAACGGGCAATGTTGTGCTTAGGGAACCTAAACTGTTATCTCTACTGCAGAAGAATTTTGGTTGATTTGTAAGTGGTAAGGAAAGGATTGGTGAAATTATGTTAGTCTGTTACATGCTACCAGAAAGCTATCAATCATTCCAACAGTATGGCGTTCTTACTTACACTTAACTCAATCAAGGTTGGCTTTTCTTTCTATTAAAGTCTAAATATTTTATACATGCCCACTACGAGGCTTGGCATGTTTTCCCACATGCAGTAAATCCACATAAACCCTGAATGTTTAATTTACTAATAAAACATCTGAAAGTTATTCTACAGTTCTTTTCAAAATTTTATTTATTTAGAGAGAGAGAGAGAGAGAGAGAGACACTCCCATCCATCGGTTTATTCCTCATATGCCCACAATGGCCAAAATCAGGAGCTGGGAACTCCATCCAAGTCTCCCACGTTGGTGGCAGGGACTCCACTACTGGAGCTATCACCTGCTTTCTTCCATGGTGCCCATTAGTAGGAAGCCAGAATTGGGAGCCCAGCCAGGGACCCAGGCATTCCAATACGGAATGCAACAGCTCCAATGGTGTCTTAATGGCTGCACCAAATGTTGACCCCTTTACAGTTCTTCAAAACACACGATACCAGTTAGGAAATTTCTATTCTACACCACTTTAGGTCATAATAATACTTACCTGGTAAAAATAACAAAAATGTAACTTTGGAAGATCACATACACATAAAAATTAGAGAATGAATTATTTCCAAAGAATACATTTTCCCTGTGTTTATAAGAGAACATTTTAAAACGTATTATCTTTTATAAGTTTTCACTCTATCAAAATGCAATCATGGCTCCAAAATTCAATTTAACATGTTTACTTATCAATCTTAAGAGGTTCCTTTTACCTTAAAGATGAAATTCTTTACACTGTATAAACCAGAAATGGTCAATTCCAAATTTATTCTGTCTGTAAAAGCATGTATCCTTTTAAAGAGTATATAATTATTTTTGAAAAGGTAATGCATTTAAAAATGAAATGAAGAATACAAAATAATCTTAACTGTTGAATAACATTTATGCAATTAGAGTCATGTAAAAGTGAAAATGAATCATTTTTTTCAGCAGTCGCAAATTACTGTTAGGCCCCATTCCTTTATTTCTTCACCTTTTTCTCTCCCCCCACGTCCCCTACCAACATTGGCTTCTGTGCCAGCATTCTTCTAGAACATAAAAAATTTTTAAAGTTTTCTGGTTTCATACATGTAAGTTACATTACCTATTACATAACTTTATATAGTCTCCATTTTAGATCTCTCAACTAAAATGGAAACTTTCATCTTGGAACAGTTCCTATCTTAGTACTCTGCCACTATTCTTTAACTTTTATTTAATAAATACAAATTGTGAAAGTACAACTTTTGGATTATAGCGATTTTTTCCCCCCATAACCACCCTCCCACCCATAAACCATCCCATTTCCTACTGCCACTATTCTAATCACTTCAAGTATGGATTCTTCTGTCTACCTTTTATCTCTCTAACCAAACTGTTTCATCAATGACACCCTTTCCAGTTGCAAGTTCTTTGTCCTCATCAACATGTTCTCTCCTTTCATTATAAAGGTGTGTTTTAAATCTGTCATCACCTTAAAGCTATGAATCATGGTTATTTTAGGTCTTTGCTTTTGCTATCTTACTCAAAACATACATACTTCCTCATCATCTGCAAAAGTCTGTATCTCCCTCCCTTCCCTGCAGAGTTGAGCTTAACACTCAACACTGCCATATAGAGCTCCCCATTTGAACCCACTGTATTCTAGAATGCATATTTTGCCCAGCCTTCTAAAGGTACTATTTGTACTGCAATAAACTGCATCATTGCATCATTTAGTAAGTATTTATGGAACACCTACTATGTGTACCTCCTATACTTGAAAATAAATATTTGAATGAATCCCCTTAGGTCTCATTTTAAAAACATCTCAAGTCTTCATTATGTGAATGTGTTATGTAACTATATTCTACTCCCGGAGCACAGAGAAAAAAAATCTTATTTTACAAGATGTAAAATAAGATGAACATCCAGTCAGCATGCTTAGCATAAGAAGAGTGCTTAATAAACTGTACCGGCCTACTGTTTTTTTTTTTTTTTCCAGTGGAGTACTTAATGAGGGCATCAAGACTCCAAACAAACACTCTATTAATTTTACTGCCCTCACTACACATACATGATTTTGTATTATGAAAGTGAAATTATCTATATATTAGTCCTTCTCAAAAACTGTAGTTTTTAAACTGCACAACCTTCATACATGATCATTAGTTAACTAATTATCTATGGAAATTCAAAATAAAGATAAAGAGGTAAGTATACAAAATATCACCACCACCTACAAATTAAAAGATACATTTTATCAGGGGATTTTAGTACAGATACTCTGGCACATGATGGGAGTACATGAAACTATTTCACAAGCTGGTCTCTAGCAGACACAGAAATGACTTTCTATGACTGTATTTTTTTCCACAATGTATCCCATATCCCAGTGATTCTCCGAATTCTAGAATGCATTTGCAGGAATTAGGGAGTTAAAGGAAATGTCATGATGGATTTCCTTTACCAACGCTGACATTCAGAACAAAGTTATGTTACAGGGTAAGGGGTGGTACTCGATGAATTTATATAGAGGAAGAGAGGAAGAGAACATAGGGCACGAGCCTGATTGTGGAATGCTGTGTTTTCATTTTGTTTCTGCCTGGAACTGGGTCTCTTCCTAGCTTAAATAACTAACACCATCTGGAAGACCTCAAGAGACTAGATTTGTCATAAAAGCATTCTAGAAATTTCAATTTCCTTAAGGACAAGGCAATGCACGTCAAGGGCCATCTATATTAAGGTTAACCTTTTACAAAAAGACAAGCCTGTGACTCCACTGCACCACCCTCATGTACTTGGCCGAGAAGGTAAGACACAATCCAGGGTGAAGCTGCTTGGGCTTTCCTGAAATAAAAGTGCATCATATGGGAATTTTCCTAACATTGCAATTTTTTAGCAGGTTTTGTGATCCTAGACCCCTACATAATATTTTTATTACCAAGATTCTTGCTGATCTGCTTTGATCAATCTGATTCTTTTTGAGAGTAACTGTTCACTGAATACAACATATAACTCTCCTGGATTGAACAGTATTAGTGTTTTAAGTCACTGATGGCATCACAGACTAGTAGCTCTGATCCACAAACTTCATATACCCCTTCCTAGCATGGAGGTGCCATTGTGCAAGCCACCCAGCTAGTTAGTTAACACAGTCCCTGGCTTACAATTTCAACTGAAGATTCTCTAGCCTTCCTGGGATTTTCTTCATATTTTGGAGTCTGATCTTTTCTTGAGCTACTAATATGCAGTACCATATTCTCCTGGGACGCTGGGCAACTCCCAGGAAGCCCCACAATCATGAGGAAAAACAGCCCACACTCCACTCCACAGTGTCTGTGTGGCTAAATTGTGAGGTTAGACGGATTAGATGCATTTTCCATTTATGATATTTTCAATGGGTTTATCAGGACATAACACCATTAAAACCTAGGGGTGCTCATAGTTCTGTGCTCTCTTGCATTTCCAATAGAGACATCCCACAAAAAATAAATTAACATAATCCCTAAGAATAAAATCCAATAAAGTATACTGTTTTCTTTCTTAAAAATTTTTTTGTTTATTTTTTAAAGATTATTTTAGGGTAGGTGCTGTAGCACAAAAGGTTAAGACACCTCTTGGGATTCCCACATCCCATATCTGAGAGTCTGGTTCAAATCCCAGCTTCTCTCCTTCCAATCTAGCTCCTTGCTAATGCACACCCTGGAAGGCAGCAGATGATGGCTCAAGTACTTGGATCCCTGCCACACACGTAGGAGAACCAGATGGAGTTCCTGGCTCCTGGCTTCAGCCTAGCCTAGTCCTAGCTATTACGCGTTTGGAGAGAGAACCAGCAGATGGAAGATCTCTCTCTCTCTTTCTGTCACTCTGCCTTTTAAATAAACATAAACCTTAAAAGTATTTTAAAAGCTTTAAATGGCTGCTTAAAAATCTCCCAGCGGCTTTCCCTCAAGAAAGCTCAAATATCTCTATCTGGCTTACAAGGGCTTTTATGACTGTTTTGGTACACCTTGCACATTAATGATTTAACCAGTGTGCAATTTCCCTGTGCTCACATCAGGCTCCAGCTCTGTACATGCTACCTTCTCTGCAAAACCAACACCACACCCCCACCCCATCCCCACCCCTGCCCAGCTTCTCTTCATTGCTCCAGCCTCAGCTTCAACAGGACTTCCTTCAGTAAGTCTCCTGGCAGCCCCCAAGGCAGGGGATTTTGCCCATCTTCTGTGTTCCCATTGAATTCTATATTTAAGGGTGTTAACTCTGGTGCCAACCTTAACATTTTTTGATTACTTGACTATATTTATGAATAGATTCAAAGCATCTTGAGAACAGGAGTTTATCCCAGAGGCTCATACAGCATATTTAATACTAGCAGATGCTTAATAAAACTTTTGCTAAAATATTATTTTAAATTTAATCAGAAAACCACAAAAGACGTCACATAATTTTATCTCATTATCTCTTTTCCTTTTTAGATTTATTTTACTTATCTGAAAAGCAGAGTTACAGAGAGAGAGCGAGTGAGCGAGCGAGATCTTCCATCTGCTGGTTTACTCCCTAGATGGCCACAACAGCCAAGGCTGGGCCAGGCCAAAGCCAGGAACCAGGAGCTTCTGCTGGGGCCCAAACACTCGGGCCATCTTCCACTTTCCAAGGCGCATCAGTGTGGAACTGGATCGGAAGTGGAGCAGCAGGGCCTTAAACCAGCACCCATATGCGATGTTAGCATTGCAGGAGGTAGCTTAACCCACTACACTAGAATAGCTGGTCTCTTCATCTCTCTTTTTAACCTCTAAGTTCACTGTTCACCTCTACAGCAAATTATCAAACACTGAAAAATTTAGTAAGACTCTAGTGACACAACTTTTTTTTTACAGTTACTTGATTAAACCTACTGATTGCTTGGTCGGGACTGAAACTGGGTGTAATTTTATGTTACTGGATAAGATTGCTGGATCCACTTCTGATCCAGCTCTTTGCTAATGTGCCTGGGAAGGTAGCAGAAGATGACCCAGGTACTTGTCCCTGTACCCACATAGGAGAAGAGAGGAAGCTCTTGGCTCCTGGTTTTGGTCTGACCCAGCCCTGGCTATTGTGGGCATTTGGGGAGTGAACCAGCAGATGGAATACCTCTCTTTCTCTGCCACTCTCTCACTCTAGCTCTACCTTCCAAATAAATAAAATAAATCTTTTTAAAAATATTTTGTATAAGCAACTGGAAAGTTCATTTCCACAAAGTTGTCATTAGGCAAAGGGCTCTATCATATTTACATATTTACTTTTAAAATCAGCTAGTGTTATTTAGGAGACAAGTGGGCCATTAAGGAGCAGTGTTTCTTATATGTCCAGTATCAGTTTTGGTGATGCATTTGTAATTAAGGGGAAAAGATACCGTGTGTGTGTGTGTGCTGCTCTTAAAAATAAGGACAGTGTTAATGAAAGTCATTTGCCAATCTATTATGAGAAAATACCGACATATAGACCATACTACAATTTTTTCAGTATCTGCAACACAGCTAACTTTATAATATATGTAAAATAAAATATGCTCTAAGTATCTGAATGATCAAAAAAAGAAAATTACGACAAAACAGTACTTAAAATGGATGTTTAAAATTTTTTCTAAGTTAAAATGCAGCATTACAGGGAAAGGCATGTGGCCCAGCAGTTCAGATGCCCCTCAGGATGCCTGCATACCCTAGCAGAGTACCTGGGTTTCTGTCTTGGATCTGCTTCCGATTTCAGCTTCCTTCTAATGCATACCCTGGGAGACAGCAAAGATTGCCTAGGTATGTGGATTCCTGTCATCCAAGTGGGAAACCTGGATTGAGTTACAGGCTTCTGGCTTTGGTCTGGCCCAATCCCAACTGTTGCAGGCATTTGGGGAATCAACCAGCAGAAGGAGGATTCATTCATTCATTCATTCTCTCTCTCTCTCTCTCTCTGCCTTTCAAATAAGTAGAAAAGAAGGAAGGGAGATTATAAAACTTCTAACTTATGGCTTAAAATGGGTTCTTATGATTATACAACTATTGATTTTATTAAACATATTAAATGATACTTGATTATTGGCTGTACTAAATCTTTTAGAAATTAATTTCATCTTATAATTCTTGAAATACATAATTAAACTAATACCAACTTAAGAAGTTTTCAAGTTCATTAACAGTCACACAATTATCAATAACTCTAATAAGGACCAAATCTTTTAAAGGTTGCATTTTATTTGGAGGGCTGAGAGACAGAAAGATGCAGAGACAGATGGAAAGAGCTCTCTCATCCAGTAGTTTATTCCCCAAATGCTGACAAAATCCAGGGACAAGCCAGGAAGAAGTCAGGAGCTCAGAACTCCTTCTGGGTCTCCCCATGCACGGCAGGGACCCAAATATTCGAGACATCAACTGCTTCTCTCAGGGTGTGCATTAGCAGGGAGCTGGACTGGAAACAGAGTAGTCAGCACTTGAGCTTGGTAATATCTGATTTGGATTTAGTGTCCCAAGTGCCAATATAACTCTTTTTTTTTTTTTTCATTTTATTTGATAGGCAGAAAGACAGAAACAGATTAAGAGAAAGATGAAGAATACATTTTAAATGGTTACCAAACCCAAAAATAACACATGGTAGATTTCTTTTAAAAGCTGATATTTCCCAAATTTTTTGAGACCTATACAGTTTTAACAAATATTCTCATATGGCAGGCACCCAATAAGTTAAAATTAAGCCTTTTAAAAAGCATTTATATAAGCTCAAACTAATTCTCCCTATGCATTAAAAATAAGCACATAGAACAAATGAGGCAAAATACTGTCAACTATTTAACCAGTTATGAAATGGGAAACAAGTAAACAAAGCCCACAAAATTCTGTGATAATGGTTCACTCCATAAAAAGCAGAAATGGTATGGTAGTAATTAAGAGCATAAACTCTAAACTGTACTGCCTGGGTTCAAACTCCAGGTCCATACTTGGCTAGCTGTGTCACCTCAGACCATTTACTTAATCTTTTTTTTTTCTTTCTGCTTCTGTTTCTAGTAAAATGCATAGTAAAAATAGTGCCTATTTTATAGGGTTGTCGTAAGGATTAAATACACTAATCTACGCAGAGTACTTAGAACACTACCTGGCACTTAAGTTTCCTGTTAGCATCACTTATTTTCAGTTGTGTGTTAGGCATTGTGATAAATGCAAGAAATAAACCTATTCTACTCTACTCTTATAAACTTGTTATCAGGCGTACAAATAGAGATCAATATCTTTCTTTAAGGCTATGCCTTTTCACTGTCAAAGTATACAGAATGGCATGCTGCTCCTTATTATTGGTAGTTCCAGCTCTAATTTCTACAAACAATGGTCAGGTTACCTCCAGGAGAACTGGAGACAAAATGGTCCTAATAGCAGACAAACTGAATTGCTTCATCATTTAACTTCCTTATATGTTATCTACGTGACTACAAAACAGCACCAAGTACATGATTTGCAAAAGTATGGCATAAAGAGTTGGTGTTAAATAGGAGCTCTGGGAAACTGTACTGTTATCTAAGAATATTAGTGCACGTCTATTCCCACCACCTGCTATTTCCACGGCGGAGACGTGTCTATAATGCAGCACAGAGACAACCACCTGCTGTTTATCATTTCAGCTACAAACGCCATCACTAGATAAAGCATGTAAACAATTTTGTATTTGGGGCTATGGATATATAACATGCATTAATGAGAAATATTTTAATGTTTGAATATGAAATTGTGGTGACATACTCTTCACAAAGGAAAAAAAACTCTGAATAAACAAGTTCCTTTTCAGTATGTATTCCTGAAGGAATAAAACAATATGCATAATATTCTTAGTTTTGGTGAAAACTTTTAGTATTGACATAGAGAAAACCAAAACCTATCTAAAAATAGTGACTTAAGAGATGGGTCTAAAACCCTCAATTAATTCATATATTGAAGATCTGCCCTCGTAATTGCTTCCTTGGATCTTTTTTTATTTTACTATAATGACCTCTTTGCAGTACACTGCAGTATGTTACAAAGAAAGCATCCTATGGGAGAAGACCATAAAAACAGATCATATTTCTGTGTCATAGCTACTTATAGTTTCTAAAAAGGACATGAACATATCCTTCTCAAATAATGCAAATGTCTCAGAGTTACATGCAAAATAAGCCTGCCATGTATAAGATAATGCTAAATGCAGACATTTTCACAAGTTAGTGATAAAAATCACACCAAAATTACAAAAGGTTAAGGGATAAAAGAACTTTTATTTTCTATTCTGAACTAAACTGCAGTTAAAATTCCACTCCATGATGCCAACAATTTAATCATATTGATATATCCAATAATATTTGCAGAGTTAGACTGAAGGGCAATTTTATTCTATTTTACAATCACAGTTAGTAGTGGTAGCTTTCATATTACATTATGCCCACGTTACTGGCAGAAAAAAAATCAATATATCTATTATGTTCATAAGAACATACAATAAATCTATAATATGGATACAAGCACATTAATAACTGGGTTTACCTCATCATTATTTTCAAAGAAGCCATAAGCTAAAAAAATTATTGTAATTAAACAATATATATTTGTGGCAAAACAATTATCCTCCAAAACCTGTTTTTCAGTGAGTACTTCTAGTTCAGTATATCCAAGTGAAATTTACATTGTTTGTATTATATTTTATAACATTTGTCATAAATTGTGGACATATTCTGCTAATTCAAGTAAAATTTTTAATAAAATCTGGTGTGTAAGACTACTTCAAAAAGTTTGGGGAAAATGTTCAGTAAAGGATAAGCTTATTTTGGTGCAAAAATATGTAAAATCCAGGTTTTTTTCTCCAATAGTACACATTTTCCATTAACCTTTTAAAGATATCTCTTATGCATGGATTTCTGGTTTTCTGCACTAAAATAAAACTAACCTTTTAATTCCATTTTTAATGAACTTTCTGAAATAGCCTTGTGTAATTGATGGCTTTGTCTTTAGGTTAATAGATACGTATTTTATGGATAAGTTTAATTTGCACTGTATTTAAATGTACTCAATTAAGAATAACATTACCTGCATGTACTACAGTGTTGTGCACTGTTCTTGAGAAATTTGCTTCCTTGGTATTTCAAATTCTCCCTCCCCTTACAATTCGTGGGGAGGGAAGAAAGTGAATAACAAAAGCAGGTATCACCTCTTAAATTTTGAGACAAAGCATAAACAATCACAGAAGTATGGTTAGAAGTGAACTATAATTGCATTTTTAAGCAGAAAAAAGTGTCATTTAAAATGTATCTCAACATAAGAAGCTGAGTTCTCACCTACAATGATTATCAGCAAAATAATTCTAAAGACTACAGACAACAAAAGGGAACTAAATTTAATTTGTAAAAATTCAGAAAAGTTGAGGAAAAAGAAAAAACAAGATACCTTTTTTGAGAGTACCACTAAAAAGTCTAAGAGAAAGAAAAGCTAGTTACATTTTTGGTTTACACAAGGCTCTTATTTGTCTCCCTGTTTATTGTCACACTTAAAGCTTGTTTGTTTCTTTAGTTTCTAGTTTATTTAAAATACATTTAAATCTTGATTTAGAATATGGCAGTCTTTCCTTGAATTACCTTTCAGAGTTTCATTATACATTCTCTTTCACTTTGGCAAAATGAAATTCCTCAATTTCAAACACCAAGAAATGAATAAGGTGATTATATTTTTAAAAACAAATGAAAACAACTCTTCAAACAGATCAGTACTGAGCAGGAAGAAAGGGAAATTCTCTTAACTACTAAGGGCCTTTCAAAAAAATCAATAAAATGACAGGGTACACATCTAGAAATCACTCCCTGAATACCCAATTATGTCTCCCTTGAAACATTACTAAAAATATGTCAGCTGAGATTCAACATATTAAAACCATACTTTAGTCACTGATCAAAAACGCATTTTGCACCTGGAAACCCACCATATAAATTCAAAACTAAAATAAGAAGCCTCAGAAATTTTCACCATTTATGTGCTTCGATTTTTCAAAAATATAAAGAAAACTTAAATAATACAACCAATTTTGTATGATATAGCTTACTGATGTTTCCAAGGTTACAAACTTCCAAATGCACTTAGAACTCAAATTTTTAACTTTTCATCTTTACCAACAAACTCTTTTAAATTATATATACTCACACACACATATATATTTAAAGCAAATCTGATAATATGTTGTTACATATGGCCTACAGAAATACTCAAATATTGTATTCAAAAATCCTTTCCATTCTAGCCAAAGGAATTGGGATTTTTAAAAATATTAGGAAATTGGCCTGCTGTATTTCCAGAAAATTTTAGTAAATAATTAACTGTGCCAACAGATTCCTGTAGCTTTGATTGCAAAAAGTTTTACCTGAGACCAAGAGGGTGAAATTAGGCTGTTTTGTTAAAACTCTGGCTTCCACATAATATTTTATTTGTTGAATTAAGTTATTACTGTTGGGTGTTGATTTAAAATTTTTAATGTCAATTTCACTAAATATGGTTAGCATGACTAAATAAGTAAATTTTCTACATAGCTCACAGAGAATTAAAAATATAGTTCTTAAACACCACTTAAAAATTCTTTAATACTACAGATCACAGCTTCTCAAAATGGAGTAATTGCTTATGTAATTCTTGAAAATGTCAAGATACTTCCTGTTGCTCTCAATCATAACCAAAGAACAATGTAGTACAGATTCCAAATTTTTTAATCACTTTTATCTTTCCTCTTTATAATTTTTTGCAAACATGCAGGCAAAATTTCAGAGGAAAATACATTCTTTATAATTCCATCCATTTACTTATTTTTAAAGGATTCATATCAATAACACCATAAAAACTTTTCCTCTGTATTGGAAATCCTAAATCAGTATGTTGGTATCACACACACAAAAAGGATGGATATGCCATTTGAGATAAAAAAAAAAAAGTGTTTACTTATTATTTTGAAGTTATAGGGAACTCTCCATAGAATTGAAAATGACAAAAAACAATTTATCAGTAGACACATAAAGTAAATAAATTTCTTTCAAGCATGAACTCCTCTGTTATTTATAAAGAATGAGAGTCCTATAAAAATAATATTTTCAACACTACAAATGAGGATTATTACCTCAATTTGTGAAGAAATGCCTCCCTCAATGATTTCTTCAAACACTCAAATCCCAGCTTAATAAAAACAAATGGCATTCCTCATTTCTTCAAAATTGCACATTTGATATCACAAGCCTGGCTTTTTCAACAAGACACTAACACTTCCAAATTAGTAATTAAGCATTCATAAGCCTGAATTCAGGCTACAGTGTTCTGGGGAATGATGGGATGTCTGTGATAAATTCACGTATACCTTTCAAAAGAATGAATTTAATTATCTAAAAATAAAATAAAAGTTAAAATAATTCAAAAGCATAAGCTGATTAACTCCTAAAGGTTGCATTCTGTATTTCATTACAGGACTAAATAAATTAAAAATGTGTAAAGTCATTAGAAAATGTTAACATTTCTATCCTCTAATAATTCTATCCACTTCTGAAAATTACAGACTTTTAAGTTGCTAAGCTAAAAGAGTATACTTTTGTGTCTAACAGGAAACTAAACTGAACATTTATTAAGTTACTAAAAAATATGTATAAGTATTGGGCTCCACATTATTTTACTTACTGAGCCTTTTGGTTTCCCACTCTGGTTTTCAGTAAAATTGGCAAACATATTAAAAGACAAATATTCCTTCGAGTAAAATATGCTAGGAAATAAAATGTGCCAAATAGGAAACTATCCAATAAAGTTTAGCCAACAACTATCAGCCATAAAAGTCTTCCATTCCCAAAATAATCCCCAACTTAATAAAAACAAAGAATGTATTTGAATCACACATTCTGCGTGACTAAATAACATTTTTCTAGCAAAAGTAGTTTAATACTACTAAAAAAAAGGATTTTAAATTATAATCTCCAAAGATAAAGAGTTACATTTTACTCAGGTTTGTATATTTCCTTTCTGGAACAATGGTACAAAAGCCTAAGAAAAAATGCTGTAATGTTACATTTATTAACATACCAACTTTGTTACTGCCCTCTAGTGGCAATGAGTCAAGTCACTGCGTGGAAATGAAAGGCTGTGATTAGGAAGACACATGATGGGGCTATAAAAAGATCTTGAAAGAACGAATAGTACAATTTAACACCGTATGTCATATTTCCTTACAGGAAATTAATTGTTAAACAAAAGAAAACTCTGTACAGGAAACTCAAAATTTAATTTACTAAAAAAACGAGAAATAGCATGACTAGAATGAGTAAGAGCAAAACACTGGACCATTAAATATAGTGCTTAAATGACACTAACATAACCAATCAAAAAATGAAAATTCAGTAAAATTTACACACATAAAATTAGACAGCATTTGACTAGCTCTTGAATTTTTCTGGACTGATTATTTTTGGTGTTTACTTGAGAATATTTTGAAAATAATATTTTCAATACTGAAAACGAAGATCATTATTACACAACCATTACACATTAATTTTAGTGGTCTCTAAGATTCAAAACTCTAAGCAAATAAAAATGTCGACTGTTTGAATTCCACAGAAACAAGTTAACTAAGTAAATATTTAGGTCTGTTCACAAAAGACATTTTTACAAAACAGATTTTCAGAAACAGTTATTACCATAAATAAAATTTACAATTGGTATAAAAATATTTATAATTTCCATCTAAATTAAGTTCTGTTCTGCTTTCTAACAAATTAGTCATATGCCTTTTCCAGCTATTTTCCAAAGTATTCACCTAATTTTATTCATTATTTTGTAATATTTTCCATAGTCGGAAATGACGACTTGAGAACATCTGTGAGCATGAAGCTGGACACTGAGAATACAGACTCAGATGAATGGTGGTTTGCCTGTGCGTCTCAGGTGTGATTTGTTCCATCTCCCAGAAAATCTGCTAAGCAGCCGATATCATATTTTCAAGAAGCATAATCTTGGAAATTAACTAACACATTCACAATGCTTGTGTTAGAGAAAAACATTTATAGAATGCAATAGAAAAGTGACCCAAATAAAGAAAAGGCTTTCTAAATCCTTCCGGAAAAGCTGTCGTAGGAGGGATTCTACAGGCAGGGAGAAGGCCTGACCCACACCCAGTCTTCTCTGGAGCCGTCAGAACTCCGTGCTCAGCAGAAGCACGCTGCCGCTGGGTGTTTGGTTTAGTTTTACACAGTGTGCACAGTGCCTGCACACCGTGGCCAGGAAGTCTTCCTTTGGGGAAGCCCTCTTCCGACCACAGTGGAAGGTGGTATCTTCGCACTTCCTTCTGGGGTGAAGCTGGCTTGCTAAAGGTCCCTCTGCACAAGACGTGGCCAATTCAAAGGCCCTCCAGAGTACGGTGCTTTAAAGTCTTCATCAGCGTGAAGATTTAAGGAACATGGACATTATCAGCACTGCCTTTAACAATGGTACCACAAAGCAGACAAGGTCGTTACTAAAAACACAATTCTAGAAATTAGGATCTGAAGCCAACTGTATCTCACGGCAACACTTCTCTGTCATGTCCTCTTTGTAATAGACAGTGGCTACCCTTCAGTACGGAGAGCTTTATAAAGTGTCGAACACAGTCATTCCAACGGGATGCGGACACGTGTTCAGAAATGGAACAAGCATGTTTTTAAAAAACAGCATTTTCTGGCTGCAGACTTTGTAAGAAATTTGTCAGCAATAAGAAATAAAGGCAGTTACAGTTCTATAGCAACTAACTTATTTATAGTTGGACACTGGGAAGAAACATTAGAAATCAACTGTCAATCATCTGGATTACAAAGCAAGATTAATGAAAGGAAATGATATTAAGAATGAGTAAGTGAAAGAGCAAAGGCCTATTACAGACAATTTAAATTTTAACCATAAATTCCCTTCCTAAGATGCAGTATAAATTAAATTTAAAAAACAATGTTAAGAGTAACAAAGAAAAGTGAGTGCTCAAACTATCATGTTAATGGTTTTATCAATTCTAGCCTTAAGTATGCCTCCATCAGAAACAAAGAGAATAAATTTTCCACATGTAAGTTTTTCCCTAAGTCTTATCCTGATTAACCACAAAAACTCATAAATGTGATGTTTGAAGAAAAGTGGCTTTAGAAACAGTATCTATACGAAACAGATTAAACTTTAAAAACTGGACATTAGTAACCTTTCTGAAGATTCAAGTGTCAAAACCAGTGTCAGCAGTGACCTACTGTGAGACAACACAAGAGAGCTGGTACTCTTCAGCTTCTCCCATCAATAATACATGCCTGTAACATTTACAACAGCTGATGCTCCACACGGCCTGTTTCATCCTTGGAGCTGCTCATCTCCTTATCAGACCTCAAAGTTCGCTTCCACAGCTGACATAGAGGTGCTTAAGAAAAGTATGAGAAAACTCAGAGAGTTAAATCAGCCTAATGAAAACTTGACAAATATGTGTGTGGGTTTGTATTATACATATAATATATAGATAGGTAATACAATGTGTGCTTCTGTATACAGTTTATAAATCTTGAGAAAATTATAATGAGCTGCTGCAATTTGGAGCTGTTAATGCCACCCTTCACTTTAAAAAGTAACACTTCCTGGGCAGGTCACTACTTGAGATGCCTGTATCCCACACTGGAGTGCCCGAAGTCTTGGCTCCTCTGCTTCCAGTCCAGCTTCCTGCCGATGCTCGCCTTGGGAGGCAGCACAGCAGGTGCTCTAGTAGTTAGGTCTCTGTCACCTGTGCAGGAGACGAGGCTCCTGACTTCAACAGGGCCTGGTCAGGGCTATTGTGAGTATCTGGGGAGTGAACTGACAGATGGAAGAGTTCTCTGTTTCTCTGCCTTTCAAATAAAATAAAAATGTTTCAAAAATTAATGTTTCCTAACTATAAGAAAATTTAATAAAAATATATATTCCTCCCATATCAAAGAAATCATCAAGAAAGTCATAATTTTCAAAAAATGCCTAATATTTATATTATTTATTTTAAAGATTTATTTATTTGAAAGGCAGAGTGGCAGAGAGACAGGAAGATGGAGAAATAAAGAAATCTTCTATCCTTTGGTTCATTCCCCAAATGGCCACAATGGCCCGGACTGAGCCAGGTTGAAGCCAGGAGCCCAGAACTCCATCCGGCTCTCTCATGTGGGTGGTAGGGGACCAAGCTCTTGGGCCATCATTTGTTATTCTCCCTGGTACATTATCAGGGAGCTGAATCCAGAGACCAGCAGTTGGCACTCAAACCAGTACTCGGATACGGGATGCTGACATTGAAAGGGATGCTTCCTCTAAGCCACAACACAGACCACCCTTAAAAATTTTACTTCATCAGTTTCCTTTCTCATCACCAACATCAAATAGTTAAAATTATATATATGAACCACTGCTGCATCTTATATCTGTTTTTACTGATGGCAGATTGAAAAACAAAATACAACTGTTTTCTAAATTTGAAAATAGAGGAAATGCAAAGGCTTGATATGAACTAAAATGGCTTTAGATAAAGACATTCATCTTAAACACCCATTAAAAATCTCTGGAGGGCTTCAGCTAATAGATGAGACTTGACTTAATCAAGTGTGGGTCAGTTTGCATGAGACAAGTAATACCACCAGGGACTTATTTTGGAATGCTAAATGCCATTTTTAGAAAGCCAAGAGGTTACATTTAGGGCTTCCTCATACAAGTGATTTCTAAGTAATTTATACAAAATAGTGTCAGCCTATGCATTCCACTTAGGCTGAAATATATCTGAACGTACTAGACAGACTGGAACACAGAGATCAAATTTTGAATAGGACATTACCTACAAAGCTTGAATTCTCTTCTGGAATCCAATTATCACAGCCACTTGAGGGATACTGAATTATTATTTATCCAATAAAGATGGAGATGGACACATCTGAGTGATTGTTCAATAGAGACAGACATTAAAACCATCTGTGACTACAGAAAGGTAAAACGTCTGATAAATTAGTCAGTGAAGATTAAATCCCCGGGTGTGGGCTTGCTACTACTTGTCGTTTTCACAAGTTAAATTTATGAACTGAATAGAGAAGTATCTGGATGTAGAGAGATGCAAGGGTTTCTAATAATGTAAGCCATGAAAGAATTAATCTTCTTCAGAATTGCAAAATGCTTTCTAAATTTCCTCTAGCACCATGGAATTTCAGTCTAGTATTATGCATACAGAAACATATCTCCTATCATAAGTGATATGGTTTGTTCATGAAAATGCTCATCAAGTAATTCTGCTGAATGTTAAATGTTCATACCCGACCAGTTTTAAATAAGCAGTGTGTAAGAGCACTTCAGAAAGTCTGTGGAAAATGTACTTTATCTTTTAACTCCATTTTCCACCAGCTTTCTGAAGTACCCTCATACATTAGCAGTAAATAAACCCATTCTCCATCCCACTTGCTAAGGTTTGAATAAATTTAATTGTCAAGGTGATGGTATTAAGTACCAGGGCCTGGAGGAGGTGATAAGATCAAGCAGACAGTGTACTCATGAATGGATTGAGGCCTCTGTTATGGGAGTTGGTCAGTTATAAAATGGGAGAGGGGCCAGCACTGCGGAATAATGGGTAAAGCTGCCGCTTGCACTGCCAGCATCCCATATGGGCGCCAGTTGAGTCCCAGCTGCTCCACTTCCAATCCAGCTTTCTGCTCTGGCCTGGAAAAGCAGTACAAGATGGCCCAAGTCCTTGGGCCCCTGCACCCATGTGGGAGACCCAAAGGAAGCTCCTGGCTCCTGCCTTCAGGTTGGCACAGCTCTGGCCATTGTGTCCACCTGGGGAGTGAACCAGCAAATGGAAGACCTCTCTCTCTTTCTATGCCTCTGACTCTCTGTAACACTGCCTTTCAAATAAATAAATAAATCTTAAAACAAAAAACAGGAGAGTTTTACTACTATTCCCACGCCCCTTTTGGGTTCTTCCCAGGTGATGCCTTCTCTGCCTTATTATGAAACAGCAAGAAGCCTCTCACCAGACACTGCCTTTCAATCTTGGCCTTTCCAACCTCCACAACTGTGAGCCAAATAAACTACTGTTCATAATTTATCAAGGTTGTGGTAGTCTGTTATAGCGGCAAAAATAATCAATCAAGACACCCACATCCAGGATTTTTTATTTAGCCAACTTGGAAAAAAAAAAAGAAAGAAAAACACAATTTTAAAAAATTACTTTCAAATAAGTTGGCAACTTAAGGACACGCATTTAATGGTCTTCTCCTCTCTTAATACTAAGTGACTAAAGGATATAAAACTAACGGATAACCTGCCACCAAAGGAGTCCATCACATTCCAAAATTAGTGGAGTTATTTCTGCTAAATCCATTGTAATTGGCACCAGATGGAAGGTGCCACCAATGAACATTTTTGTCCATCTGGAGAAGCCTATGCAGTGTTTGGGGATTACACAGGGGAAAAGCTGCGGAAACACAACTAACACCACCTCTTTTGAAGAGCTGAAGTGTGTAGATGGAGACAGATCTAAGAGAGATGGGATGACATAACTTGTAACCCATTATGCACAGGGGACATTTGATACAATGGTTGAGATGCCTCTCGGAATACTGGCATCCCATGATGAAGTGCCTGGGTTTGAGGCCTGGCTCTGCTTCTTCTAATTCCAGCTTCCTGTGACTCTGCATCTTGGGAGGCAGGAAATTATGGCCCAAGTACTTGGGCCCCTGCCACCTGCATGAGACCTGGACTGAGTTCCATGCTCCTTAATACAGGCTGCTGAGGGCACGTGAGGAGTAAGAGAGATGATCTCTGTATCTGTCTCCCTGCTGCCTGCCATTCAAATATAAAATATTAAACAAAAATAAATGTAGGCCGGTGCCGCAGCTCAATAGGTGAATCCTCCGCCTGTGGCGCCGGCACACCGGGTTCTAGTCCCGGTCGGGGCGCTGGATTCTGTCCCAGTTGCTCCTCTTCCAGTCCAGCTCTCTGCTGTGGCCTGGGAAGGCAGTGAAGGATGGCCCAAGTGCTTGGGTCCTGCACCCCATGGAGACCAGGAGAAGTACCTGGCTCCTGGCTTCGGATCAACACGGTGCACCGTTGTAGTGCACCGGCTGCAGCGGCCATTAGAGGGTGAACCAACGGAAAAGGAAGACCTTTCCCTCTGTCTCTCACTGTCCACTCTGTCAAAAAAATAAAAATTAAAAAAAATTAAAAATAATTAAAAATAAATGTAAAGCTAAAGGCACTTAATTAACCAGGCAAGTTCAATTTAAAAGAAAGTAGGTGATAACATCAAATAAAGTAGAATTACAATATAAAAAGGCATTAATTTGCATAAAAAGGAATGTTAAGGTCATAGGCTACAATGAAGATATAACAGGTACAAATAAAGTCAAACAGTAAGAAACACACAGAAAATCAAGAGAAGCAAAACAACAGTGGAAAATATTAATAATATAGCATAACAGATCTTCCAATTTTGAAAAAGGCAAATAGGCTTAAAAAGGGATACTGGAAAATTAATCATTGATTCTCAATCAAGGAAAGTTTCACTTGCTTGCAAATGTTTGGAAATAGGGTGTGTAGAAGGGTAGGTGTCTGGCTGTCACAGCTTCTGTGCAGGATCTATCCATACTTTTACCATTTAAGTGGCAAGAGTCATACATACTAAGTATCCTAAAATACAAAGGAAAGTCCCTAAAAAAGAGGAATTATCCCATCCAAAATGTTAAACAGCATCCCAGATGAATTATACTCACTTATCTAAATAGTATTAATTTGAGTTTGGCTTAGTGGACATGGAGCAAATGCCTATGCCTAAAAATAAGAATATACTTCAAAAATATACTAATGGTCATAATATGATCACTAATAAAAACATATCATCACCAGTGGTCTTCTAACTGGAATCTGTAATCCTAAGAGCAAGGAAAAACTTCAAAGGGATATGCAAACAAATCTATTTGATACTGATTTACCTTCTCCTTTCTTAATGAGAAAAAAATGGAATTGACAGACAAGTTTATTTTGGGTAAAAATCTTCTTATTTGACAGAGTTATAGACAGTGAGAGAAAGAGAGAGAAAGGTCTTCCTTCCGCTGGTTCACTCCCCAAATGGCCACTACGGCCGGAGCTGCTCCGATCTGAAGCCAGGAGCCAGGTGCTTCCTCCTGGTCTCCCATGCCAGTGCAGGGGCCCAAGCACTTGGGCCATCCTCCACTGCCCTCCCGGGCCACAGCAGAGAGCTGGACTAGAAAAGGGAGTAACCGGGACTAGAACCCGGTGCCCAAATGGGATGCTGGCGCCGCAGGCGAAGGATTAACCAAGCGAGCCACGGCGCTGACCCTGTAAAAATCTTTTTAAAATCAGTTTATAGTTTGTGCACAATGTGCATTTTCCATGACCTTTTCACTATAAAAAAGAAAATTGAGAAACATACTGTGAGACAATGCCCAACTCAACAAGTAGATCAGAATAACAAACTGTTCCCCGATTAATCCAGGCATGATAAATATCACTTAATCTCACTGAGACACATTTTCAGAATTTCATTTCTTAGTGGACAATGATTTTTTATAAGCATGTGAATATTTGTTGTTGGATCAAGTGTGCATTGATTCTAATTGTATTTAAAATTGTATTCAAAGTAGAGCATTTGTTTCTATATCTTAGAATCCTAAACCATGGGACATTTAAAAACGTAGCTGTGTGGGGCCAGTGCTGTGGTGCAGCAGGTAAAGTGGCTGCCTGCAGTGCCAGTGTCCCATACGGGTACCAGTTCAAGTCCTGGTTGCTCCGCTTGTGATCCAGCTCCCTGTTAATGGCCTGGGAATGCAGCAGAAGATGGCCTAAGTCCTTGGGCCCCTGCACCTGGAAGAAGCTCCAGGACACTAGCTTTGGATCAGCCCACCTCCTGCCATTGCAGCCACTTGGGGAATGAACCAGGGGATGGAAGACCTCTCTCTCTCTCTCTTTTTCTCTGCCTCTGCCTCTCTGTAACTGTCTTTCGAATAAATAAATACATCTTTTTTTTTTAAATGTAGTTGTGTTAGGTATAAAATAATGCAGTAAATAGAGTAATAAAGGACTTTGAGGAATAACAGTGTATTACACTAAAATAAAACATTCTAGAAAAATGGAATGAATGTAAATTTCCAGAAGAATGAGAAATTACGTAAAATATTATACTGTCAGAGTTTCTTAATTTATTTGTAAATATATGGTGAACATCAAATTCTTAGGGCATTTATTCTTATTTATGATTATTAATGGAATTTAAAAGTTAAAATGTTATCCTAAATGTCAACATTTGTCATATATTGGAAGTGAATCCTTCACAATATTTTCACTTGAATTAAAGGTATGAGATTTAACTTAAAAATGTGTAAGAGGGTGTTAAATCAAGATTCTTTCAGTGAGTATATAATAAAAAAATTTGAAGACCACTGATATTAGAAACAAAGAAAACGTCAAGAAATCCTAAAAGCTAACATTTTCAAGACACTTTTTTTTATTTCAATGTATTAAACCTATACATTTTTTAAAATTTATAAAAAAATATAAAAATAAAAATGCCCAGAAAATGAAAACATGCAGTCACAAAATGTGCCTAAAGATTAACAAAATACCCACACACGGGATGGGGACAAAGCTGTATTCAGCAGTATATTAATAGCCATAATTATGTTCAAGAAAAAAATAGTGCATTAATAAAGAGTAGAGATTATGAGTTTAAAAAGAGGAAAAAGAAGTGAAAGATATGAGTAAAAGTAAACACAGGTGAGACCAGCATTTTGGCACAGCAGGTTAACTGCCCCTGATAGATCAGAGAGCTGGTTCCAGCTGCTCCACTTTTGATCTAGCTCTCTACTAACATGCCTGGGAAAGCAGCAAATGAGGATAGCCCCAGTGCTTTGGCCCCTGATACCCATGTGGAAGACTCAGATGGAGTTCCTGGCTCTTGGCTTCAGCCTGGCCCCTTCCTTTGTGACTATTTAGGTAGTGAATCAGCAGATAAAAGATCCCTTTCTCTTTGTCAATCACTCTTTCAAATAAAAATAAAATAAATATTAAGGGAAAAAAACTTAGATCTCTTGTTACCTAAATCAAGAAAAAAATGTAGTAGCTATAAATAGGCAAACTTTGGAATGATAAAAGGCCATTACAGATCCCTTTAGGCAGAATACTACAAAAAATGCTAGCTACTACAAAGAATGGGGAATGAGGTTACAGCCTCTACTCTACAGATTACTCAGAAGACAAAAATCCCCTGAAATCCCAGAGTCCACTAAGGAATTCCCCCCTGGGTATCTTTAGTAATTAAAATGTAGCACTCTTCTAACTTTTAGAGAAAGTTTAATTGGAAATAGTGATAGAGAGGGAAAGCGAAATTTATTTCACTAAAATGAATTATCTTAATTATCTCTGGTTAAAATAATAATTTGATGAGGTTTTAAAAGAAAGCCAATGTCTGAATTCAGTTTTTAAGAAAATGGGTTAATAAGACATGACTGACTGTGATATAAGGAATATTACTTAAATGATCTAGTCACCTATGATCTTCTCTTGACTACACTATTTTGTAAGACACTTATTCTTTATAAGTAGCAATGTACTCATAGGTAACTTTGTACACTACATATGTAAATATCTTATATGAAAGATAATCATTTATATATAGTATATACCATATTTACACTCCTAACAGAAGACTACTTTAGTCTGTTCTTAGATATTGAATGTTCCTGCATTATTTCTGTTACAGTGAAGTTGTCCTTATATCGAGGATAATTAAGCATTTTTTAGATTATATTTATTTTCTTCCCCCTAGCTGTCCAGCCTTTGGTCATTTCACTGCTCATTAAAATTTCCACAAGAAATTAGGCAGGGAAACAAATCCAAATAAAATTGAAGGCAAACATAATTTTATTCATCTTGACAGACATAGTAAATTCACTGGAAGATTTCTATACTGGCAAAACAACAGCAATCTTAATTTAAATCACTTTAAATACTGCCCCAAATCTAATTTACTTCAAGTCCTATAATTGCTTTATTCAAATGGAAAAGGTTCAGGCCATGAAATCTCCCTGAGGAGGACAGAGCTCTGGTTTGAAGCTCTTCCCTAATGACGACAACCTTCAGAAATTCTGGAACAGACCCATTCTTACAGTGAAGAGCTTTGCTTTCTGTTGTTTAAGATTTATTTATTGAGGGGCTGGTGCTATGGCGTGGTGGGCTGGGCTTCCGCCTGCAGCACCGGCATCCCATGTGGGTGCCAGTTCTAGTCCAGGCTGCTCCTCTTCCAATCCAGCTCTCTGCTGACAGCCTGGGAAAATGGTGGAGGACGGCCCAGGTGCTTGTGCCTGTGCACCCACTTGGGAGACCTGGAAGAGGCTCCTGGCTCCTGGCTTCAGATCAGCTCAGCTCCAGCTGTTGCAGCCATTTGGGGAGTGGACCACTGGATGGAAGAGCTGTGTGTGGCTCCCTTAAATAAATAAATAAATCTTTAAAAAAAATTTATTTATTGGAAAGCCAGAGAGCAACAGAGAGGGTTGAGACACACAGATCTTCCATCTGCTAGTTCACTCCCCAAATGGCTGCAACAGTCAAGGTTGAGCCAAGCTGAAGCCACTAGTCAGGAACTCTGTCCTGGTTTCCAGATGGCTGGCTGGGACCCAAGCACTTCAGTCATCCTCTACTGCCTTCCCAGGTGCCTTAGCAGGGGAGATGGACCGCAGGTGGAACAGCTGGAACTTCGGCAGGCATCCATGATGGCTTATGCTCCTGTGCCACAATGCAGTCCAGCCATGATGAGCTTTAAGAGCCTCTAAAATAAGGAATAATGTAAAAACAAAACAAAACAAAACAACTCTAACAGGAAAGCCTGGGCCTGGTGCTTGCATAAACTCTAAAGCACAGTAGTCCTTACAGTATGTCTTGTTGCACTCCAACCAGGTTAACCAAGGATCCTTTTCCTATCTTTTCATTACAGTTTGTTTTCCCTGTTCCTTTCCCTATTGCGAATTAGTTATCTACGTTCACTCTATTCTGTGGTCTCATGCAGCAAATGGTCAGACTGAAGTCTGATTCTTGGTACTCATAACTGGAATTGAGAACAAAAATTATAAGACTGGTCTTACATACATAGAGTTGATGATATATTGTGGATTAAACAGGATTTGACAGCTTACTCTGGGAAATTACTGATAAGAAATACCTCTGGAGCTCTAAACAAAATGTTTAAATATTGATTTACAAAATTTGGGGGTTGCTTTTGTTTGCTTTCAACAGTTTTTTATAATAGAAAACACAAAAAATCATTTACATATCATTCTCACTAGTTAATAAATGATTCACTTAGGACAGAACTGCCAAATAAAAGACTTTAAGAGCCCAGCATTAAGCCAGTTCCTCCAGTACATAAAAAACTTCCACACTTTTTAATAATGACCTTACCCTAGGGACCTTAGTATTCATGGCCACTTGAGATTCTTCCAACTCTATGATTCTATTACTCAGTTCTAAAAATGGCCCTGTCCCTGCTGGATATTTTGTAATTAAAAAATTCAGATTTATAGGAATGTTTCCAAATGTCCTGGGATATTTGAGACAAGAGAAGAAACATTATCAAAATCATTTCTTTATATTTATGTTATAGAAAGATTCTACATACATATAAATCACACAGATTAGAAAGATAGCTATTTTATTTTCTCTAACGCAGATGCTATTTTTTTAAATAGAACATTGCTATAATGGAGAGAATACTGGGTAAGAACCCAAAAAACTAGTTTTCTTTCTATTAATGCCTTTGTCCACTGTCAAATTTCATAAATTATCTGGGTCTTGACTACCTCATGGTCTTCATAAGCGCTACTCAATCTAGAGTTAGATAATTCTTTTGAATGTAAACAAGCAAAATACAAATTGATTGAGATGAAATAGTGGCAACTAATGCTTATACTTTTACTTTACCACCATAAAAATAGGAAATTGGGGCATATGCTAGCAGAGATTAGAACATACACACAGAGATGTGAAATCTCAACTTACTTATTATGGTTTTTCAATTTCATTCATGTAGAAATTCAAGAATGAAAATGATATCATAAACAGTACTTGCATGGAAGTTCTGCAGAAATAAGGATAAGCCAAAAAAATCAGTTGATGATCCTTTCTAACTGTAAAAGAAATGTGAAAATCAACCCATTGTTGGGGCTGGTGCTGTGGTATAGTGGCAAAAATTCACTACCTGCCATGCCAGCATCCCATATGGGTGTCGGTTCAAGTCCCCGGGTGCTCCACTTCTGATCCAGGTCCCTACTAATGCACCTGGAAAAGCAGTGGAGAATGGCCCAAGACCTTGGACCCCTGCACCCATGTGGGAGTCCTGGAAGAAGTTCCTGGCTTCTGACTTTGCATACGGCCACTTGGGGAGTGAACAGTGCATGGAAGATCTTTCTCTGTCTCTTCCTCTCTTTCTTTCTCTGTAATTACTTTTTTTTTTTAATTTTTTTTTCACAGGCAGAGTGGACAGTGAGAGAGAGAGACAGAGAAAAAGGTCTTCCTTTGCCGTTGGTTCACCCTTCAATGGCCGCCGTGGCTGGCGCGCTGCGCTGATCCGATGGCAGGAGCCAGGTACTTCTCCTGGTCTCCCATGTGGGTGCAGGGCCCAAGCACTTGGGCCATCCTCCACGGCACTCCCTGGCCACAGCAGAGAGTTGGCCTGGAAGAGGGGCAACCGGGACAGAATCTGGCGCCCCGACCGGGACTAGAACCCGGTGTGCTGGCACCGCAAGGCAGAGGATTAGCCTAGTGAGCCGCGGCGCCGGCCTGTAATTACCTTTCAAATAAATAAATAAATCTTTAAAAACATTATCACATCATGAATTGACTAATCTTTGTCTTAAATTCTTTACCCATACATCCACACTGAAATTAGTTTTTTTAAACTCACAGTAATTGGCCAATGATTCAAAATATCAAATTAGTGATTATTAGTATTGGAAAAAAAGGAGATAGAATGTTAATAACTTTGCTAAAGGTCATATGCACATACATAGGATTTTCTGCATATTTTCAACTAAATTAAAGACTCCAAGCAAATAAAGAACTTGCACATACAAAAGGTACTCAAGGGGAATTGAAGGAGAATCTCCTAAAAGTAAGATGAGGCCAAGTTGTGTTATTTACTCCTCAACAAATCAACACAGCTCACTAAGTAGATCACAAAAAGAATGTTTTGTTTTCATCATAAGGAAAACGTCCACAACACCACAGACAAAATACAGTTCTGATCAGTCATGACACATTTGAAAATGGGGGTGTGTGTTTAGGCAGTGTCATGAAAGAACTTCAGACCTAAAAACTCAGATCTTTTAGTCTAAACCTTTGCCCTAGTCAGGGAAACATCAGCCTAGCAGACACCACACCTCCTATCTCCTCTCATCAGCACAGGAGCACAGACACCTTGTCCTTTTACGTGCCCTCAAGTGACACAGAAGTATGACCACTGGGTGCCCTAATTCTGTAGGAAAGCAGGGTAACCAAGTAACTTTTATTTCTGAAGGCAGTGTCAGAAAGCCTTGTATCTGTTGCCTCAGCTTAACTAAACCGTAAGGTTTTTCAAAAATGTAGTGACTGACAGGGCCGTTGCTGTGGTATAGTGGGTAAAACTGCTGCCTGCATCACGCAGGGTGATGGTTTTCGAGTCCTGGCTGTTCCACTTCCAATCCAGCTCTCTGCTATGGCCTGGGAAAGCAGAACATGGCCCAAGTGCTTGGGCCTCTGCATCCACATGGGGGACTTGGAAGAAGCTCCAGGCTCCTGGCTTTGGACTGGCACAGCTCCAGTCATTGTGTCCATTTGGGAAGTAAACCAGTGGATGAAAGACCTCTCTGTCTCTGCCTCTCTATAACTCCACCTTTTGAATAAATAAATAAATCTTTTAAAAAATTGAATGACTTATTATAAATTTTAGTTTTATAGATAAAATCATCACTCCCTCCACTCCTCTTCCTGTGACTCTAAGGAATTCTGGAGCTAAGGGAAAGTTCTCTTTACGCCTGAATAAGAAATCTCAGTTGATGAGCCCCATCTCTAAACATCCCAGAACACCCGACTGGGAGACATTCCTGATTCTGAACCCCTTCCCATTCTCCACCTCCACCCACTGCCAAAAAAACAAGACAAGAGTTATTCTAACTCTAAAGTCAAGACTGGCTCTTGGAGCCAGCACTATGCCACAGCGGGTAAAGCCACCACCTGCAGTGCTGACATCCCATGTGGGTGCAGGCTGAGTCCCAACTGCTGCACTTCAGATTCAGCTCCCTGCTAATGTGCCTGGGAAAGCAGCAGCAGATGGCCCAAGTTTTTGGGCCCCTGCACCCATGTAGGAGACCTGGAAGAAGCTTCTGGCTTTGGGTAGGCCCAGCTCCAGCCATTGGGGCCATTTTGGGGAGTGAGCCAGCATATGGAAGACCTCTCTAGCTCTTTCTCTCCCTGCCTCTGCCTTTCAAATTATCTTTAAAAAAAAAAAAAAAATCTTTGCTGGGTGTGTTCCCAGAAAGGGGTTTAAGTTACATTGCGCAGTATTGTAACTTCACATATGGACTTTCCTACTGGCCGGGTTAACTCAAAGTAGAATTATAAAGCAGGTACAGCCTGGGGCTTTTCTCTCGTCTGTAGCTTCCTTAGCCTACTCCCCTGCAAGGCCTTTCCCATATCTAATTTACCAATAGCTGCTCTCAGAAAAGCATCTCTCTCATCCATCACCCCTTGAGAATATAACACTTCAGACTTCAGTGTATCATTTATTGTCTTGAAAAATGATGACAAACCTCTTGAAATTCCTGACCTAGATAACTAATCATTCTCATAGAGAAACAGTTCATGTATTTATTAAAATACAGTTGATTGTTAAAAACTATTTTTTGGTGTGTGTGGGTATTTCAGTTTTTCTGTTTGAAGTTAAAAGCCAAGGACAATTTCTAAAATAATTTACAAATAGGCTTTGTTGATAATCACAGAGTTCACTTATTACAGCATTTCTTTTTTCATTAACAAAAGTTTGCAAGTTTAGGGGCTGGCACTGTGGCGCAGCGGGTTAAAGCCCTGGCCTGAGGCGCCGGCATCCCATATGGGTGCCAATTCTAGTCCCAGTTGCTCCTCCTCCGATCCAGCTCTCTGCTATGGCCTGGAATAGTGATGGAAGATGGCCCATGTTCTTGGGCCCCTGCACCCACTTGGGAGACCTGTAGGAAGCTCCTGACTCCAGGCTTCGGATTGGCGCAGCTCTGGCCCTTGTGGCCATCTGGGGAGTGAACCAGTGGATGGAAGACCTCTCTCTCTGTCTCTACCTCTCTCTGTAACTCTGTCTTTTAAATAAATAAAATAAAATATTTATAAAAAAAAGTTTGCAAGTTTAAAACTTAAACAGATTAGGACAGGCAGCAATTCATACTTACAAAGTGTATCATAACTGATATCTACAACATACTTTAAGATGCTCAATTCATAATGTACCCGTAGGTACAGCACTCTCAATAATTTTAGTTTCTATTTCTTCAAATTCTGAAATATAAGAGAAGTATAAAAAGTAAATTTTAATTTCCCCTATGATTGAAGAGCAAACAGCCAAAATTTGATGGCTCTTACTAGAATTTCCTATAATATGAGACTCTTGGGGAAAAAGGAACAAAAGTCATTTTTGGTAGATGAAATACCTTAAACTGAGCAGAAACGTGAAGCCATGAATGTTCAATTCTAACTTATTTAATCCCACTGAGGAAAAGGAAAGCAAAGAATGGGGATAGCAAAGAAAAACATTCTTTAATTTTCTTCTGTGCTACTTCCTTCTGAGAATTATGTCTACTTAGAACTTCCCCCAAAACTCATGTCTGCCCAGAACTTCAGAATATAACCTTGTTTGTCAGTAGGGCTTTCGCAGATGCTAGCAGGAAGAGAAGCGGGCCATGTGAAGATGAGAGTAAAGACTGGAGTGACCCAGGTTCAAGCCAAATGGCTGGGCCCCCAAAAGCTGGAGGTGCCAAGGAAAGATTCCTCCCTAGACTTCTGCAGATGCAAGGCCCTGAGGACACCTTGAGTGTGGACACCCTGCTGCCAAAACTGCAAGAGAAGAAACTTGGCATTTTTTAAGTCACTCGGGGCGTGGTAACTTGCTCCAGCAGCCCTGGAAAACTAACATACCTCGATGCCGGAGAAACTAGTAAGGAAGAATCACACTTTTCTTGGGCCCCTACAGGGTTTTAGGTTTTAAATCTCAAAATTCAGGTAGTATACAAACATTAACACTCTCAAAACATTTTAGTGTTTTACCTTAGCAGTTTGCATAAAATGACTGTAAACATTTACTTTATTGTGCTCAAACTCTTTCCTCAAGAAAGAATTAACTATTAGGAAATGCCTTTCATGGGTTCAGTAGATATTTTCTGAGAGCTGGTATTCAATATACCCATGCCCTGCCCCGCCCCACTCCCCAGAACCTCAGTGACATCATCACAGACACTCTGCCCCTGTAGCATGCCAAGCCTTGCATAGGGCAAAACTTAGTTAATAGAGGGAATAAGCATCAAGAGAAAAAGCACGGTTGGGCTGAGAAATTATAATTTAGGGAATGAAGAAGAGCATATTTAAAAGCACCTAATTCAATAAACAAAACAGCATATTAATACTAATTATTATATATAAAATAACATTAAGCCTTTATGAGGTAAACAGAAAAAGTAGCACAATTCTGAGCTGTGACTCTGACAGACTGACCAAAACCATTACAGTATTTCTCTGATAGCATCTCTTTCTACGACATGATAAACCTAAAAGTGTTTATTTCATAATTTCATAACATAAAATACTAAATACTTTGTAGAACTATGTATTACTGTCAAAGTTAGCATAATCCTGGTTTATTCTATAGTATTTTGAATTCATTTTGAGAGTAAATGAATTAAATAAGATTTTTATATTTTAAATTTGGAAAGTTATAGCAATATCAGGACTTCTTTGATGCATAGATGAGTACTTCATACTTTGGAGAACTTCATTATTTCATGAATGAATTATTTCTAGCTTTTCTTCTTTCAACTATAAGGAAAACAGGTCTAAATTTAATGAAGTCAATGATCAACTAAAAATCATGCATATTTATAAAAGTGTGGCAATTTCTTGGTTTACTTAAGAAAATTTATTCCTTAATATTTTATTAATCTTAATAAGAATCTGTTACATAAAATGAGTAATTGTCTTCTACAAGGAAAGAAATTACTACAAAATACACACAATAGAGATAGCACTTGGACTAAAGTATTTCACCAACTGCACTAGTCTACTAAAACAGAGCAAGATATAGACAGCAGATTCAAGGACCAATGTTCTTACTGAGTAGAATGCAGACAATGATAATAATGGGCAATCTCAGCATCTGCAAGGGCTTCACAAACCTGCAAGGGTTTCTACAAGGCATCTTATTTCAGTGAGTGGTCTCAGAAGCAAAGTAACACTTTTTGTCTTTTTGCATTTAAATTGCAACATGATAAAATTATCATTTAAATTCACAAAACTATTATTCCAAGAGCTAGAAAAACCTTAAACTGTTTATTTTCTTACTTGTTTCAACTATTACAGAAATATTAAGTAAATTTTCAATGGTTCTTGGCGAATCTGACAATAATTTTAGCATGTTTGTAGCCTCTTCTTATTTGTGAGACAGGAGGCGGGGGTGGGGGGGGAGAAGAGAGGGAAAGAGGCTGCTTGACGGATTGGTTAACTTTCCATCCACTGGTTCATTCCCAAATGCCTGCAAACAGCCAGGGCTTGAGTGGACCAAAGTCAAGAGTGAAGAACTCAATCTTGGTTTCTCAGTATGGGTGGCAGGGAATGCAAATCTTCTGCCATCACCACTACCTCCCACGGTCCACATCAGCAGGAAGCTGGAGTCTGGAGCTGGAGCTGGAGCCAGGGATCAAATCCAAGTAATTCAATGTGGGACATGGGCATCTTAACTGCTAGGCTAAATGCTCACCCCGCAAAGTTAAGAACATGAACTAAAAGTTGGATTTACAGGCTGGGTATTCAGTCACAAGCTTCTCAACTCAAACAAGATGCCCTGAATACAGCTGTTCTAAGAGAGGAGGGCAGCTAACAAATAAAACAAGCAAACACCATCCCATACAGAAGACTTATTCTTTGACATTGGATTTGCTATCCCAAAAAATGGGCAGAGAAAATGATTCAGTCCATTGTATCTGTATGTGAAAACAACCTGGTAAGAGCTCAGAGGAGGCTATAATGAGCATGAAAGTAGTCTGCATTCACTCACTAAGGGGAATTGAGATTTTAGGAAGAGTTGACAAGGGGAAAAGAAAAAGGCACACTAATAGAAATAACCTGTATGAAAGCTTACCACATCAAAAAAGAACACCAACCTGGAAGTCAGCTGCAATTTTTTAGTCCTACATCTGACATTACTTTATCTGTATAAATTTTAAAAGGTCATTTGATCTTTTTGGGTCTTGGTGAGATCATTTATTCAATCTGACAAATACTGAACACCAATGATGGCCAGGTACTGTTCTGGATTCCTGTGGGTATCAGGGAAGTCCCAGTGCCTTTGTGAAGTTCACATTGATAAACTGTAAATTTTATGAGATTTAAGAGGAAATCATGAACTGAAAACTATAGTAGGAAAACTCCATCACTGTTTTTTCTACTTCTACCATTTCTCTTTTGTAATTTATCCAGAGAAATCTTCTCTGTGTTCTATACCAAATCCCTGGTGAATCCCCAAATGAACACCTCAACCCTTTAATCTGAGATTCAATGTATTCCATGTCCTGCACTTATCTTCTGAAATCCTCCTTCAGGAACTTCAAGCTCCAGGTAGGTTATTTGATATTTTCCAAATAAACTTCATCACTCCTACTTTTACAACTTGCTTCCGTACCTCTTTGTGCCTGAGATGCCTTTGTTCTGTCATTTATCCATAACCCAACCCCTTGTTTTTAAAAAAAATATTTATTTATTTGAAAGGGAGTGTGACAGAAAGAGATGGAGATGCAGAGAGATCTTCCCTCTGCGGTTTACTCTCCAAATAGCCACAAAGCCAGGTCTAGGCCAGGCTGAAGCCAAGAGACAGGAGCTCCATCTTGGGTCTACTACATGGGCAGTAGGGCCCTAAGTCCTTGGGCCACCTTTTGCTGCCTTCTAAGGTGCCTTCCAAAGAGCTGGACTAGAAGCTGAGCAGCCCCAACTCAAACCGGCACTCCAATATGGGATGCCACTGCAAGCAGTGGCTCCATCTGCTATGCCACAACACAAGCTACCTTTTATTATGCTTAAGTATTTTCTTGCTGTGACACTGTGATTTTCTGAGCAGGAGAAAGATAAGGCCAAGGTGATATCTAAGAAAGATAATTGCCTTTTTGGGTTGAAGAAGAAAGTCTGAGTTAGGAAAGCTAGTAAGAAAGATATAAGATTTGATTGTGATTACATGATAATAAGTTGATCCAAAAAAACCTCATCTGGTTTGTAGAATCAGCAGTTTTTGATTACTGATTGAGTACACAGATAAATGGGAAGAAATTAGTCTAAATGGACTCAAAATTGTATGATTATGAATAAGATGATAAAGAGTCCACCAAGTGGCACATAGTAGGGTCTAAATGAATACTGAGAAGATTCACTTTAAAAATTCATGAACTGATTTTAAGAATAAATTCTTAAAATATACTGTAGTTAAATTATATATCAACTTCTAATTCTACAGGAAGATTTAAAAATTGCTATATTAATGAATAATTATACTGTAAAACATGCTCAGTTAAAAAGCATCATTTAAAAAAGAAATCAGGTTCAATACTATTTATCAACCTCACAAAAATACACAGAATGGGTCTGTTACTATATTTAAGAGAAGCAGGGGTTGTGTGATGCATAGCATGTACAGAATATTATAAATGGCTGTTAATATTAAATATTTTGCTTTATTGAAAATTAAATGCTACAGACAGCTAAACACCTCTATGATTTTTCCCTTTCCAAGAAACCACTAACATGTAGGTTGTATAAATCCTTCTCACACACAGAACTCTAGTTTTTTCATCCATGAAAGAAATAGGCACATTTGTAAGACTGACATATCAGTCAGTCTTGACATACTTTCAAAGGTCTGAGGGACATGGAATTTAACGATGAGTGCAAAAAATTTTTTAAATCCAGGCACAGTATTTTCATAATACACATTCTCCTTGAATTTTTTGAGGATCCCCCTCTACAAATAAATTTCAAAAATTTTTTGCACCAAAATAGGCTTAGCTATTAATTACACTTCTCTATGGACTTTCTGAAGTACCCTTGTGTTTGTGCAATATGAATCAGATTCTGGGATAACAATATTTCATTAGAGTATAGTTGAATAAATCATGTTGTTAAAAAGTGAACAGAATTGCCCTAAACAGAAAAGGTAAATTCACTTGAAATTTTACTCTTGAAGAACTTAAGAAATAAAAAAAAATCTCAGTATATTTTTACCTCTCTTCAAGTTAAAGGTGCTGTGCTCAAGGGTCATGGTGATCGCCTACAGTTTCATCAAAATTTAGAACTAGTTATCTCTGTTTCACAGTATTCCATGTGCACACCACAGAAAACAATGATATCTTCAGGTGGTCTCCTTCCAATGAGGTACCTATTTAGAGTGTGAAGCATACCCTAAGCATTTAGAAGTAGGCATCTTGTTATTGCTATATGAGATAGTCCTACAAACAGGGACAATGGAAAAATTTTAGAAAATACACAGGAGATATCTTCCTTACTAAAAAGACACTAATTTTTCTTCTTCACACACAGACATTTAAAACCTTGACTATTGGGGCCAGCACTGTGGTAAAGGCAGTTTAAGCAGCAACAATGCCAACATCCCATACTGTAGCACTGGTTCAAGTCCTGGCTGCTATGCTTCCAATTCAGATTCCTGCTCATGGACCTGGGAAGGCATCAGAAGATGGCCCAAGTATTCAGGCCCCTGTCACCCACATGGGAGACCTAGATTAAGTTCCAGGCTCCTGGCTTTGGCCTGGATGAGCCCTCGCCATAAAGGAGTGAACCAGGCAATAGAAGATTTCTATCTGTTTTTCCCTCTCTCTGTCACTCTGCTTTTAAAATGAATGAAACTTTAAAAAGTGAAATCTAGACTATTTAATTCTACATATGTTCTGCTTCAACTAAGGTGCAAAGAAAAATTGTTAGTTTACAATTCTAATGACCAGCTCTTGAGAAACTGAAATATTAATCAGTATTAATATCTAATATTAATTAATAAGCATTTTAATAAATGAGGTGTTTACATTGCTAACTAAGCATGAAAGCAGATAGTTTTTTTTTTTCAATATATGAAGCCCTTGGACTTTGAATTTCTTCCTTAACTGGAAGCATAAAAAAGTGAGCTTTGCTTTTTGTATAAAATGTAATATGCATGAAATTTAAGTATACTTTAAGGAAATCAAAGATTTTATTATATACTCACAGACCTGAGTAGTTTACAAGGCCTACTACTCATTTAGGACAATTTTAAATGTTTAGTTATTCATTTTTATTCATTTGAAAAGTAGAGCAAAAGAGGGGCGGAGAAAGAAAGAGGGAGAGAGAAAAATTTTCCATATATGACTCACTCCCAAAATGCCTAAAACACCTAGAACTGGGCCAGGCTGAAGCCAGGAATCTGCACTCCATCTGGGTCTCCCACATGGGTAGTAGAAGCCCAAATGCTTGAGCCACCATCTGCTAACTCCAACAATCAGAGGCTGTGGGCCAGCATTGTGGGGTAGTGGGTTAAGCCATGGCTTGGGAAGTCCACATGCTATTATTGTGGAGTGTCTAGCTTTTAGTACTGACTCCCCTGATTCTAGTTTCCTGCTAATGCACACCCTGGAAGGTAGCTGTGTTGGCTCAAGTACCTGGGTTTCTGTCGCCCATGTAGGAGACCAGGATTAAGATCCAGGTTCCAAGCAGCTACTGGATAATGAACCAGCAGACGGAAGATATCCGGTGTATGTCTGTATCTCTCTTTCTCTCTCTGCCCTTCAAAATAAATATTGTTTTTAAAATCCAAGCAATTATACACTAAAAATTACAAAGTTTTAGTTTCTGAAGTCATAAATCTAACCGTTCTGCTTATTACTGATACCTTAGTAGCAACATACAAATTGGGCTTTATTGTATGGTCACCCAATTCTTAAAAATACTAGAATTGATCTAGGTGAATATTGTCTTCATAGTAGCCAACTTAGTTGGACAGTTGAATGCCTTTTTCAGATGGTTTTGTCATCTGTCAACATAATACTGACATTTCTCTTTTGAGAAGTCCTTGTGGGATTTTAGCATTATGTTTTCTGAACACAACTGATATGAATACTATCCCTTAAAAACTGATCACATTTTCTATTTTATTTATTTATTTGAAAGGCAAAGAGACCGAGAGAGAGAGAGAGAGAGAGAGAGAGAGAGAGAGAGAGGCAGGCTGAGGGAGGGAAAGATCTTCTGCTGGTTCATTCCCCAATTACCAGCAACAACTGGTCTGGGCCAGGGCAAAATCCAGAGCCAGGAACTCATTCCAAGTATTTCACTTCAGTGGCAGATACCCAAGTACTTGAGCCATCACAGCTGCCTCCAGGATGTACATTAGCAGGATGCTGTATCAGAAGTGCAGCCACAGGGGCCAGTGTTTTGGCACAGTGGGTTAAGCAACCACCTGCTGATACCGCATCCTATATGCCTTTCAAATAAGTAAATAAATGGGGAAGAGGAGGAGAAGAAGGGAAGAAGAGGGAAAAGGAGGAGGATGGAGGGAGGATGTGAGGGAAGGAGGAAGAAAAAGGGGGGAGGAGGAGGAAGAGAAAGAGGAGGAAGAGGAAGAGAAAGAGGAGGAGGAGGAGGAGGTGGAGGAGGAGGAGGAGGTGGAGGAGGAGGAGGAGGAGGAGGAGGTGGAGGAGGAGGAGGAGGTGGAGGAGGAGGAGGAGGAGGTGCAGCAGCAGCAGCAGCAGCAGGGCCTGGAATCCAGGCTTTCCAATACGGAATGTGGGAAACCCAACCTCTGTGCCAAATGCTAGCCTGTAATCCAATTTTTGATAGTCAAGTTTGTATGGTCTGTGAAAAAGGTAAGTAATGAAACTAGTTAAACTGGTATTTGATCAAAATGAGGCATATGCATATAACAAGAACTATTTTTGCATCCTGCAAATAAACTCAATTTCAAAAGAGTAGTTTCAAAAACGTTTTGGTTAATGGCAGAGTAATGAAACATGGGAACAGGAATAATGGACTCATAATGAGGATAACCCCTTCATTTTCATTATCTCTGTTACAATCAAAGCCCAATGCAGCAAGCATATACAGTCCTCAGCACACTAAACTGGGAGTGAGGGCACTCCTTACCCAGGGTCCCTCTACAGCAGGTGTTTTCTCTTTAAGCAAGTGATAGAACCGAATGCCAGCACAGAGCTCCAACTTCCCTAACCAATAATACCTTCACAAGAAGTACAAAACAGGAGTGGGGCTGTGGTGCAGTGGATTAAGCTGCCATCTACAGTGATAGCATCCTATGTGGGTGCTGGTTTAAGTCCCCACTGCTCTACTTAGGATCCAGCTTCTTGCTTACGTGCCTGGGAAAGCACAGGAAGGTGGCCCAAGTGCTTGGGCCCCTACATTCATGTGGGATACCCAGAAGAAGCTCATGGCTCCTGGGTTGCTGCCACCTAGGGAGTGGCAGTGGATGGAAGATCTATCTCTCCTTCAAATAATTTAAATATTTTTTAAAAAGTGCAAAACATGCACAGAAAAAGGACATATGTGTAAAAATACGCTTGACCCAGAACAAAATGTAAAAATGTATCACGTATTTCACTTGCTCATGCTGTTTCATTATCATTTTGATAAAGAACTGAAGAAACTCTATGGAATGTCCACAAGAAACCACAGTGGTGGAAGCCACTGATCTGATGATACTTCTGTCCTTTTACAGTGCAATCCAGAAAAGCCAAGCAACTTTTTCAAGATCACACCACCAAATAATAGCTGGCTAATTTACTTGACTTCCTAAGCAGAGGGTCTCAGCAGACCAAAACCATAAAAACAAGACCACTGACAGAGTAGCCTCAGACACAAAGGAGTAAATACAAGCATAATTTATCATTTTGCCTGGTTCAATAAATACCATTTTGATGTGTTAATAGCCTTTAACAGTAAAAACATTAGCCATCAATTAAATAAACAAGCCATTAAATGGGAAATAGAAGTGTCAATAAAGGCATAATCTACTAATTTTCTAATCAATGATGCTAATCATTGCTGGATATTAATCAGGCAGTGGACATTAGCCATAGCAGAGATGATCATTTATGATCATGCCTCACTAAAGAAGATCTAAAGAAAGGTTCCAGTGTTGTGGCACAACCGGTTATACTGCTGCTTCCAACATCAGCATTCCATATGGGAGCATGGGTTCAAGTCCCAGCTGCTCTCCTTCCAATCCCTGCTAATGAGCCTGAGAAGGTAGCAGATGATGGCCCAAGTATTTGGGCCTCTACCACGCATATGGGAGACCAAGGTGGAGTTCCTTGCTCCTAGCATCAGCCTGGCCCAGATCTGGCTGTTGTAGCCATTTGGGGAGTGAACCAGTAGATGGAAGAGATCCCCCTCCCCTCTCTCTCTTGTTCTGCCATTCAGATAAAACATAAATGAACTGTTAAAAAAATTTTTAAGTATAAAAAAGATTAAAAGCATAACAGAGTACAAAATACATATGCCATCAACAGATACTTGCTGATAAATGATCTGACTGGAGCAAATATGAAACTCTTTCTAACATTCAATGGTTACAATGTCTATGAATAGCTGCATTTACAGGCACCATATTTCTGGTAGACAATAGCAAAGAGAATTTACACACACAGCAAAGTCAAAACTAAAATCAAAACCCAACTGGACAACTACATTGGATTTCTTCTGTAATGAAGGAGATGGATTTGAGATTAGGACAAGCCTGAGTCATTTTGAAAGTTAGTCCTTCAATAACTTTATGCAAATTATTTAACCTCATTAAGCCTCGATTTTCTCATTCACAAAATGATATTTACTTCATAAATAGCCTGCTACATACTGGATGTTTTATTATCCGGTCATAATAATTGTTTTTAATACAAAAAATGAACTCAAGTCAGAGGCTCTGGGACACTCTGTTAACAGAGTGATGGGGCAGCTTCAGTCATTCCCAAATGAGAAAGGAGCATGCACGTCACTGTTCAAACCCTGCTTTCCCTCCAACTAGCAAACTACTTGATTTTTCTGTGTCTCAGCTTACAGTGGTGATCGCAAGGAGCGCTTTCCTCCATGACTTGTTCTGGAAATGAAATAATCTCCACACAGAAGGGTTAACACAGAGACAAGCTCTTAGAAACACCTGATAAATGTCAGCTCTACTATATCTCGGCTTCTCTTACTAAATGTGGAGTCTGGATTATGGGATTTTGAAGATTCTCTTCAGGTCCAAAAGTTTTAAAAATTCTATGCATTTTCATAGAAGTTAGTTTTAAAAACTGGCTTTTAAAATTCCGTGGGTTTTTGTTAAGATTGATGAAGATGGGGCAAGAGAGTAGAAAAAATTTATTTTCCCCTTCTTTTAGTATTCTAAACTTGTAAATCTTTTGGTGGTAAAAAACATTTCTTTTCTGTCCTTTTAGTGATTCTTATCTATTCATTTTCTTGTAACAAAAACATGGAAGGTATACTGGCTCTTGTTCCAAACTGGCATCCTAAAAAATGTGTCTTCCCTGCTTTAGTCACTCAATTAAGAACTCTGTTACAAGTATCTTAATCAGTGTCCTTAAGTTTCAAATGAATTGTCCATGCAATTTTAGCAGTGTTTTTCTTACTTCAATCTACTGATACATGATTCACTGAATTTCTGACAGTCCTGAATCATGGAAATTAACATTTGGCTTCAGCTAAACACCTAACTAGAACTCAACTACCCCCAAATCTCACCTGAACAAAAGCACAATGAATAGAAGTAATAGGCTAAAGAGGCATCTCAAGAAACAAAACTAATAAAGGTAATAAAATTAGCTTGGAGAGGAATATTTACTCAGTAACATTCCATTCCTATTTCATGCATAATTACAACAGTAAAAGATAATGTTGGTTGTTTGATCAATAAGAAGTCTAAGTTCAGAGGTAGCATTGTGGCATAGTGGATAAAGCTGCCATCTGAGACACTGGCATCCTATATGGATTCTAGTTTGAGCCCAGGCTGCTCCACTTCTGACCCAGCTCCCTGCAAATGTGCTTGGAAAAGCAGTGGCATATGGTCCAAGTACTTGGGACCGCACCACCCACTTGGAGGACCAGAATGAAGATCCTGGTTACTTGCTTCAGTTGTAACCATGTGGGGAGTGAACCAGCAAATGGAAGATTTCTCTCTCCCTCTTTCTCTCTAACCCAGACTCTCAAATAAATGAAGAGGAAAAGAAGAAGTTCATAGCATGAAAAGGGAAGAAAATGGAAAACCAATCTTAAAATTTATACCTGTACTTGAACTATACAAGTAATACTTACAAGGAGTGTGATGATTAGGAGAACAAGTTTGGAATCACATAGGACTATACTCAATTACTGTTTACCATTTAATATCTGCATAACCTTGAACTTGACCTCTATAAGTAACAATTTCCACATCTATAAAATGGGTAAAAAAAATCCCTCTGCAAAGCAACATTGTGAAAATAGGAAATTATGTCTATTAAACATTCAACACAGTAAAAGCTCTAAAATGAGAGATAACAGAATATTAGGCATTGTCATACAGTGTCATTTTAGACTGGGGACACCTAGCCCTCAACAATTTGAGTAAGATTATTGTATTTTAACACTCACCAACAACATAACTGATGTTCATACTGGTGACCTTCAGTAGTCAAAAAATTAAATTACATTTAGTATATGTCCTCACTAAGCATTTAAAGAACATGTATTATAGTGCTGGTTAGCAAAGAATACCAGACCTGAAAGAACTTAGCCCCTGGAGGGGAGAGAGAAATATAAACAAATGATTACACTCTAATGTGTTAAGTGCTGTAATAGAAATATGTATCAGGAACTATGGAAACTTAGAGAAAGGAGAAGTCAGCTTTGCCCTGGGCAGTTAGGAGGGGCTAACAGAGGACAAATGGCATGCAAGTAGGCATTTAAAAGATCTGTGAGATGGTAGGAACCAGCACCTAGAACACAGCGTGAAAATGCAGATGCATATGTGCAAAGGTATGAGTGAAAAAGTGGGACTGGCAACCAGGATGACCGTGTGGACGCTGGGGAATGAGAGAGAGAGAGAGAGAGACAGACAGACAGACAGACAGAGACCGACTGACCTCCAGACAGCAGGGCAACCATATTGGAAAGCTATGTAAGAGATGAGGAGTCTGAATGTGTAAGCCCAGATGGTAGGAATACAGTGAGGTATGGGAGAGTCTATAATTCATTTTAAACATATTTCAATCTAATGCATTTGTTTTTCAAATAAAAGGTTCTCAAAAGTATAAATCCTTTCAAATTAAAAAAATGTGACTCTCCTGAAGGAACTATTTTTGGTGACTTCCAGTTCCTGACATTTTAGTGTTACATAATTCACAGCATGATGATAAGGTGATAACTGCTAGGTTTAAAATAATATCTTAGGTATTTTGATAACCATCCAATTTTTTTTTCTTGCTTATGATAAGATCTGTACTTCAGTTTTATTAATTGCAATAAAGAAGGCATTCAATAAAAAGGAAAGCATAAGCTAAACTCCAATCAGTAACGTTTGACAGCTTCGCCTAGGAAAACAAAATAGTATGCGGCACTTAATTGCTTTAACCGGAGTTTCCAAAAAAGGCTAGATCTTGTACGGTGTTTAATAAGACTCTTCTTCTTACTTAACAATGCTTGTTCAAATATTTAAGCAAGAATTCCATTTTATTGGAGTTGATATAAAATACATCACAAGTAAAATACTGCCCATAAAGTTGAGAAATATAAACTATAAATCGTATGGTTCTTGTTTTAACTTCTTAAGGGAAGTGACGGCTCTCGAACAGCAGCAACAGCACCACTAAAACTCGCATAACCTTCAAGTAAACATACTTAGGCACTTGTTAAAACAAACATTATTCCCACTGCTAAAATTGAAGTTGGCAAGTCTCTCCTCTTAATAGCTTAAAAAACAATTTGAAAAGTAAAAGAATAGCAGCTTCTTTGCAAAGGGCTAATCGTGATCATTAAAAGACCCTTAAGAGCAAATACAGAATGGTCAGCCAGCCTGAGTACCTTAATTTTTAATGAAGGGATATTTCCATATATATTGACAGAGAGAATGCAACTTCTGCAGGAAAATCCACTGTCACGGAAAGGGAACTAATTTTAATTCTCACTGTTACGGTGATGATCTACAATGGAAGGCAATGGTATTTGAAAACAAAAAAGAAGGAAATATGATAAGGTGGTATGCAAAAATCTGCCAGTGATAAAACAAGCAGGGGTGGCTGTCATAAAATAGCCACATGGCTTTTTCCACCTCCATCAAGGTCACTTTGCTGATGATGGGCTCAATAAGAAGATAATGCATTTAACCACTTTCCTTGCATCTGACTTCGACCTCACAAATCCAAATGGTCTTGTTTAACTACCCTGGCCTTTCAGCATTTCCCTGAACAAAGATAATTAAGGAGATGTACTGCCCCCTACTATCACAGGAATTGAAAGACAAATAAACTTTTAAGAGCACAGCCAGGTGTCTACTCCACTAATGTACAACTTATAAGCAGGAGGTAAAATGAAATAATGGTTAAATAATTATAAAAGGTTAACAATGTTAAATTTGTTCTATAAGGTAATTTTGTTTTACTTAAAAGAAAAGGCATAAAAAGAGTTCCAGATGACATTTCTGTGTCTCTAGATGGCAAATCCTCTTTTTCTGCAGGAAACAGTTTAAGACTAAGGGGAAAACAGAAGCTGTGCATAAACAGGGAAAAAAATGTATTGAAACTTTCAAGCACATTTTAATTTTTAAAAACTTTTATGATAATATATACATGTAACTAGAGAAGTCTTATGCCCTTTTTGGTTAGCATATCTGTCACTCTGGAACACTTTACAATACCTTTTGTAGAAAATGAGCTGTTGATGTGAGACAGTACTTAATATTAAGGGAGGAGAATAATAACACTCAAGAAAACTTTTTCTTTTAAAAACTATAGCACATATTTCCCCAAACCTAACTGTTATTTAAATGTAAGCTGCCCTCAAATAGTTGTTGTTATTTCAATTATTATTCTATCCTTGTGAAATAAACTTACCATTACTAACATCTATGGCATACATTGTTTCTGGAATACTGACTTGAAATAGTAAAAATTAAGACTACATACTTGGAAACTTAAATGTAGGCTTTGTAATTGAACAGTAAAGTCAGTAACTCAAATTAACATACAAACATCAATTTCAAAACAACTGACTTCTTAAATATTAAAATAAGTACCATTTCAAACCTGCCAAATACATACAATCAAATAATCTCTACATCATGTTATTATTCTCTATGGGAACAAAACAGACTCATACATCAAAAAACAACACATTCCAGACACCTAAAGTGAGATCTCAATTCAGGTTAAGGAGCCTAGACATAAATAAGTATAACAATCACACATATTTTATTTATTTTACACTATCTTTTGCGAGGGAAATCTGCAATACCAAACAACCTGATAAATCTAAACATAATGAATTTCAAATGTACAATCTCTTGTATAAGATACATGAAGTGTTACTTTGGCTTTACATATTCAATTTATAGGGATATGTCATCATATTACGTAAGATTACTGCCAAAACAACACTTAGGACTAGTAACTCAAAATCTCTGTGCATGTGCTTGGGACTCGCCTAGATCAATGTGACAGAGCAGAAACCTTGCTAATCATCCTGCTTTCAGCATTTGGGAACCTTCTCCCTCCTCTCCCTACACCTTTACACCCCTAACACCCGTTACCTTCCATTCCTTTCTCTCTGCCGGGAAGTTCCACAGCTTGTGTTTGTGACTGTGGCTGCATTAGCTAGGAGCCAGGTCACTGGAAGATCTAACTTACTGAACACTCTTCTAGTTGTTGCTTAGGTTTTTAGCCCCAACTATTTATAAGTTCTGGTCTAACCCAGAAGGGCAGTTTACTGTAAGGTCCAAAAACAAAAAACAAAAACAGAACCACACAAACTATTGCTCTTTACTTACTTTCTTTACTTCAACATAACACTCCTATCTTCCTCATGGCACCATTTTCCTAACATCCAAATATCCTTAAGGAAGTCAGCTATTTCTCAAGTGCTAGGTGTTGCGGACTCTTTTCTATGGTTAAACAGAATAATTATAGCCATATTTAAAGGTACATATGTATATATGTCTATGTATATATATTTTTTCAGAGTAAGCAATTCATAATGAACCAGTAACATATCATACTAATAGAAAGTTTAAACTTCTTTAAAATAAAGAAAAGTTAATACAGAAATAACTCATTTGGATAAAAATTCCTAAAAATTTTCTCCTCTATTCAACATTTACATCTGGACTGCTAGAAAGGTGGTTTGCTACAAATCTTTACTCATAACTGTTTAAAGTAAAGCCTAGGAAACAAAATAAATTACAAACATAAAGAATTGATGTTCTAAAGCCCCACCTCTTAATTGTATATCAGAGCTGAAAATAGATCTTTCTTTCCTCCACTAATTGAATGAGTCTTGTTAAACCTCTGGAAATGCACTTTAGAAAACACAAGAATACAGCTTAGAACAGGTTCTTTAATTTGGGTCATTTTCTGTTACTTGCAGTAGTGAAGGGTGCTTAGCAACGCTATTCTGGTGGCTCTTTTAAGGAAATGAATACCTGGAATACAGCATTTTAATCTATTTTATGGCGTTAATTATCAAGATCACTGTATTTAGACAGTGCCTCCTTTGCCACTTTTGTACATTATGAAAGACAAGAGTCCCACGATAAATTGAACATATTATTTCAGATGACAGAAGATTCTGTATACCTCTAACCAAGTTTTTTTTTTTTTTAAATAGGACATAAAAATGTAACATTAAACAGCAGCATCCAAAAGGGCTGGTTTAAGTATTTAGACAAGATCATGATCTGAAAATCAGTGTTCAGACATCTGCAAAAGAATCCAGGTTCAGTCGTCTTTCTTTCCCTAAATCTTTGAGAATTACATCGTATTATGCCAAACACTAGGCCACTGATAACTACAGAATGTGACGCAACACATCCAAAATTTAGCAAAGGTTTTATTTGGCAGCTAAAGATTTGAAATGCCAACTTCTTAAAAAGATAACTTTAGAGCAGAAAGAACAAGAAGGATATCATTGAAATCATGACGGAGGTGTGTACTTCCTCAGGATGAGAACGTGCTCCAATGCTTATCAAGACCACAAGGAAACAAGACAAAATACAGAGCTACCAAGTAGTTCCTAAGAAATCAAACTGCCATGTTATAGTCCATAAATGCCCATTAACCTCCTATTAGTAACCTCTAGCACAGTTTAAGAAACTAGTCTTTAAAAGCACTCAAGACACTGGTTTGTTTTTTATTTTTTTCCTGATCTCGACTGTCACTGTTACAACTCTTTGAACTTTTCCTCAAAATTTCACAATTCATTTTGGATTTCACCTCCTTTAGACCGAGGGTGAGGCTCTCTATACATCACCATTCTTCCCTATCTTCACAGCTAATAAGAGATCAAATGACTCCTCTTTGTCTGCAATACATCCTTCCTAATTTCAGTTTTTAAAGGCCAGCGTTTTGAGGCATTTAACACTGAGACCCCAAAGACGAACAAGGAACCAGGTTACACAATCTGCAGTCGCATCACTTAAGTTTCAGCCCATCTATTAATGTCTCATCAGCATCTCTTTAAATTAATCATACTTTATCCTGGATTTCCAAGGCATCATCAAATTGAGTCAATCACAGCCTAAAATGGGGTAACACCAAGGTTTCTCAAGTTTTTTAACCTCTTGAAAACACATGGACTTGGCTTGAGGTTTTGGGGTTTTGAACATCACAGCTGCATTTTAATGCCTGGGAATCCGCTGAAAACAGAAAACGTGGGGCACAGACAGTATACATTGCACCAGAATATTCCCCTGCTCAGAGGGAGGCTTAGGAAGTTCCCAGTCTTTCCAAAATGCCTTCTCTGGCTATTTTCAATCCCTTCTTAAGAACAACCTTAACAATTAGCACACAGAAGTCTCTGGATGGCTCTCTGAAACATTTAAAACCAGAGAACAAAAGGCTTATTTTAAAAATGAAAACCTTGGCTTGTCCAACTCCAGACGTGAATCTGCTTTCAATTACCGAAAGTATTTCCACTTTAGTGGAAGGGGATCAAATCTTCAACTACACCATCGCAAGGCACTGCATTTGATTATACCAGGCTTTCAGAAGACAGAATGACTTTGTGACACAGGCTCCATCTCTGTACACAGCGTCTGCACGACATTCCAGCGAGACAGAGCCGCGAGCACCCGAGAGCGAGGAAACCTGACTTCGCACTCATCTTTGTTGTCTTTTATTACAATGCACACAGACTCGCGAAGCGGCAGATCGCTGCTTTTACTCTAACACAAAATCGCGCCAAGTTTTTTCCTAGCAATTCCCAACTATTTTTTTTCCACAGGAGTAACCTGCGCCGAAGCACAGCTGCAAAGTTGAATTCTGGGGGCGCCTCGGCTCTCCACAACCTTCTCCTGACACAAATCACACTCTGCAAAGCACGGCTCTTTTAACGAGCGAGATTGTTTTCAACCTTTTCCCCACACGAAGCAATTAGTGTGATGGATTTTAGGTAACGGAACCAAGGGGCTGATTTATGTAAGACCTCTGCAGATCTCTGAACATCCCAGGCAGAAATGATCCAAAATCATTATTGCTGAGATTTGCTCGCAACGAATTCGATAAGCTAAATCACAAAAGTCACAAAACGCAGGGAAAAAAAGAAAAACCCACAGCTTTACCTCAAAGATTAGGGCAGTATACTACTCATTAAAAAAAAAATCCGTCTAATTAAAAACACCGGGAACAAAAGACTCCATTCTCCCCGCGGCTACCTGCACCACTCGGGTGACGAAGAGTAACCGAGAAAGTTGAGCTTTCGCCTCTTTAAATCTTAAATTTGGTCCCTCAGGGGTTAAAAAGCCACCTCATTTCAGATGCTAATGTTGCTTCTGCACCGATTCAAACCCGCGCGGAGCCGCCTCCCATTCCGACACCACCCGGGAAAAAAGCGGAGCCACCGGCCCCGGAGCGAAGCCGCCGCCGCCGTCCCCGTCCCCGACCCCGTCCCCGAGAGCGAGCGAGCGACCCCGCCGCGCGAGGAGCCGCGCTGCACCCCGCCGCCCCAGGCCCCGGCAGCCGCCGCCGCCGCCGCTCACCCACCTTGCCGCGGCGCGCCCTCGCTGTGGCCGTGCGGAGCCGAGCCCGGCGCTGCCAAGTTGCTTCGGTCTGGAGCGTATCATGTTACAGCGCCGGGCTCGGGGCTCGGGCTGCGAGCGGCAGCTAGACATGATAGGCTGAGGCTCCTCTGTTTACACCCGGCCGCCGAGGGGGCGGCGGCGACGATTAACCCCTTCGCGCCGGGCCGGGCCGCTTGCCGCCGCCCCGCCGGCCCCGCGCCCGGCCGCCGCCGCCGCCGCCGCCTCCTCAGATTCTCCCGGCCCCCACGCACACTCCCACCCGCCACGGGTCGGGACGTTTTAACGGCCATGCCCCCAAACGAAGACCTGAAAACAGTACCGAGAACTGCTTGCAGGCATGCTTTCAAGACCGTCATAGGTTTACACACACACACACACACACACTCTCTCTCTCTCTCGCTCTCCTGAAACATCAGTATTCTAGAATGTGGTTTTGCAGTCTGCTGTGGATTTTTCAAAATAGGTTTTCTCTCTCACCACTACTTTCCCGTGCTCACAAAAGCAGCTCTTCCCAACCCATGAATGAAGCCCGACCCTTGGTCTGCCACCATTCATGCCTCCTCGCACATCCGAGGTGTTTACTTAATCCGGGCGGCAGTGCAGGCCCGCGCCCCACGCGGCCGCGGGACGCGGTCCTCGAGGCGGCGGCCCGCGGGGCCGGGAACAAGTGGGCAGCCGGGGCCCCCGGGGGCGGGCTCTCGACGCCGGGGCTCTCCCGTGGAGCGCCAGCATGCGGGTGGCTGTCGCCTTGCAGCGCCGCGGGGACCGGCGCAGCCCGCGCTCGCCCACGCCTCGGCCGCTTCACGTGCTCCCGGGCGGACCGGAGCGTGGCGGGGGACGCCGTGCGCCCGGTCCTCGCCGCCGTCGCGGACCCCCATGAACGCTAACGAGAGTCGGGCTCGCGGCCCGGGAAGCTGAGGCGCGGGTCTTCTGGGCTGGGGGCTCGGGTTCCTCTCCGTGACGCGGCAGGGCCGGACAGCCGTGCTCCGGAATGGCTAATGTGCTGTTCTACCTAGCTTTACTTTTAAATAAAAGATGCTTCTGTATTAAATTTTTCTTTTAAAAAAATTGTCTTTTTCTTTCTCTAGATTCCCCTTGTGTCATTAGTTGTGCGTTGCCTCCAGTCTAACGTCCCTCCGTCCTTTAATTTCTTTCTTCCAGAATATTCCATGCCCTTCAACCCCTTTCGCCATTAAACTGAGGATTGAATGACTCAAATGTTCGGTAATTTTCAGATTCACCGGTGTTTCCTTTCAATCCCTCCAAACCCCCGCAAGCATTTTTATAAATAAACAAGAAAGACAACAAGAAGTACTTTACATCCCAATACTGATAGCAATCAACATCTTTTATCAGCTCTCATTCCACATCTTAACTACCTTCTAAATGCAGACTTAAACCAGAAAATTAATAGTTTAAGAAAGGAAGGCTCAGCGTTCTCCCTTCGTTTATCAATGAGATGAGATGATTACCTTCGGGATTGCTCTTCTCTCACCCCCTCTTTCCTCTGGTAATGACTAAACCTTTTCCTCCGTCCCACAATCCAACAGCGAGTTCTTTATCGTTAGTGTGTTATCTTTATCTAGACTTTTGTCACTTTTTCTTGTGTCTAATGCTACGGAATGTGAATACAGCTCCTCCATCTCTTTGTGGGGGTTTTACTGTCTCAATTTCCAGTACTAGCACGTCCATCGTCAAACATGCAAATGTTTCATGTTACCCTGTGTAACATGTCCATCGTCAAACATGCAAGTATTTCACGTTACCCCGTGTGACATGTCCATCGTCAAACATGCAAATATTTCACGTTACCCCGTGTAACATGTCCATCATCAAACATGCAAATATTTCATGTTACCCTGTGTAACATGTCCATCGTCAAACATGCAAATATTTCATGCTACCCGGTGTTTAAGCCAGGTCTACACCTTGGCGTTTTCTTTCATTAACTCTGGCTCTTCTGAAACCTCGACTCACAAATGCATTCTATTATAACTTGATGAGCACAGTCATCCTATCCATTCTTCCCTTAATGATCAAAATAACTTACTTGTGAATTGGGGCGTTTACATTATTAAGATATCATGAATATTGTTTACACACAGCACAGCAATTATTTTAAAAATGTAAACATTCTTTTGATACAGTCTAAATTTCAAAGTTAAGTCAGGGTTTTGAAATTCTTCCTCTCTTCAGTAAAATTGGGTCAAAAAAGAGAACAATAGATATTTTGTAGGGCACCCAAAGACTTGTATGCTTTCTTAAATAAATATCTTCCTAAGACATAATATTGTGAAAAGGGTCTTCACACAGACTTTGTAATGAATACGACTCTTCTTGGGGTGGGAAGGGCCTCAGATAAACACTGCAACTCCTTAAGACTATCAGGAAGGGTTGTTCAACTGCAATTTCAGATGTATTAAAAGGCAGCAAACAGCACATTTAAAATTTGCCAGGAACCAAGTCTTATCTACACATCACAAATGCATCCCTTGAGTTTTGACAAACACAAGTTAGCAGATCTGGACTGGGGCTAGAACATGAGAACACATTCTAATGGGAGAATGACAAATTTAAGATCTTAAATAAATCATCATTTGGGTCAAGACCGAATCTCAAGAAGACTGATATCTGGCATGCTTGTTTCCTCGGATGAATGCTATGTAAATTGGTCACTGATTGATAGCATTTATTAAAATTCCAATTTAAAATGCTAATTAAGCAATGCCCATCTATGAATATCAGATGCAGGTTACACCGATTTTCATATTGGACTCTATTGGAATATTCTTTATGGATATTGACTTCTATCCTTTCTTAATACAAAGTTAATTATTTTCATTTGAACAAAGAAAATATCCCTTGAGAATGATTAAGAATTTACTTTGAACAAAGCTGAGCAGCAACAGCAGGCATGGGGGAGGACAAAGGGACAGATGGGTTCAAGTAGTTTCTAATACTGAGAAGTAAAGGATGGCTTCTGTGTACGTTAAAGGACCTCACAAAGTTTATAGAGAGCTGTGTAATATGAAAAACCAGCATGCAGAGATTTCAATATTTTTTACATCAAAATGAACTCCTACTTTAATTCCATTTTCCGTGATTTTTTTTGAAGGACCCTCAGATCTTACCAAGAAAAGACACATGGTTTTATGGCCACGCCCATTCACACATTAAATCCCTGACATCTTTTAAATACAAAGAATCCACCAAAGAGTTCCTCAGAGACATGTAATAAGGCATAACACGTGTTCGATTTCTACTTCCTTCTACTACAGCTTGCCATATCAATGATGTCAGGAATAATTAGCATTATAGATACTGCCTTCTATAACTTAAGCATTCCTTGTCTAAGATGTGCAGAATTCCCCGCAGTTCCATGAGCAGATACTATTAAATATGTTGAATTATGTGGCTATTTTATGTTGTGAATAAATAACCACATGAAATCATACTTGCAATATTAAATGAATTTTACTTATAACTGAATTTAGTTCTTTAGGCATAAAACCCTAATGACTGCACACCACAAGGAAGATTTTTAAAAATGCATGAACCAAACTAAATCAAAGCAAATTGTATTAAAAAAAAAAAAAAAAGTCCATGCATGAGCTGTTTCAAACCAGCACCAACTTAGCTTCAGAGTAGGAGTGTTAAGAGTGCTTCTGACCTCTCTGAACTTAGGCCAAAAACCTTCCAGAAAAAAATCAGAGTACACACAAAACTGGGATGATTACCCTTCCTGCTAATTATAAACCAATAAATCCCTACTGTCAGAGGTGCTGATACAACATCAAAATCAAACTTGTATAGCTATACTAAATAAGTGGCTATGATAAAAGCTAACACTGAGCACTTCATTTTATGACTGGCATTACCCTGAGCATTTGACACTTACCACTTTGATTTAATTCTCTGAGCCCCTATGAGAAAGCAGTGTTATTATTCCCTTCTACAGATGAGGAAACTGGAACTCTAGCAGGGAAGGGTATGCTCATATATCCCAGGTTTGATGGACTCCCAGACTGACACCTATTTCGCTAGACATTTAAACAATATTGATTCCATACTTTAAACTGGTATTATGCAGTTCATGAACCAAAGCAAATTTATCAGGATAGTCCACATAAAAAAAAAAAAAAGACATTTGATTTTTTTTAAAATGAGTAATAAGTAGATATGAGAGGTACCTGATTTTCTCCTGTATTTTGAAGTTACCCCCAAGAGGTAAGGTGACAAATAGGGTCAATATTAGTATTCTCTGAAAACTAGAATCTTAATGAGTGATGAAATGGTTAGCAGACATTTCCAAATACCTGATTTAGGGATTCACATAGGATGATATGTAGGTGCCTCTCTAGAATGTACTTTGTCTGGGTGAACTTTATAAAACAAAATAACTCTGTACTTTTACTTACAAATTTTTCCTTCTTAAATATGTCAAAGAAACTGTTTATATCATGAAAATTACAGAGCATTGACATCAACTGGTACATAATAATTGTACAATTACTTTGGTTATATGCCATGAATAAAATTCTAGATTTTATCTTATGTCTTGTGAAGTGTTATTTTGTTAGTAGGACATAACTTTCTAACAGCATGTGGACTCTGTTACGAGCTGACATAAAACTATACTGAAAACCATAATTCCCAGGTCCTTTCTCCAGTAAAGTTCAATTATCATTTACACTGGAAGAAAAATAAAGACTTGAAAACAAAGGCTTATAATAAATATAATCATTTATGTTTTCAAGGGCTAGTATAATATCTAGGCAATTTTTTGGTTTATCACACAGAAAAATCCACCAACAATATATGTATTTGTCTCAAAATGATCTGAAATGACTCACATCTGAAATCATTTCTAAAAGGTGAGTTTTATTCTTTATTTTTAAAGGTGTTGAATTGTGAATTACTTCACCAAAACAAAAATAAACCAAAAACCTAATGCTTGCTGTAATCCGAAACAAGATGAAGACCTAGGACTCTTTAGATACGCAATCACATTTGTTGCGTGCCCACAGAACTGATCCTCATTTTTTTGTTAATTCAGATGGCTTTAGGCAGGAACCTACTGGGCAGGCTGGGAAGAAGAGGAAGCAAGATCTGGGTGTGTGTGTCTGCACTTCTCACAGGGGACCATCAAGCAAAGCAAAAAGGCTTAGTGAGTGTCAACCCTGTGTTGGCGAGCATCCAAGATGGAGGAAAGACTATGAGGAGAGGAGCTCATTCCTACCTGGTGGTGAGAGGCAGAACAGGGCCAGGAGGGGCCAGGAGGGCAGAGCTTCAACAGAAACCTGGATGGCCAACAAGAGTTAGCTGAGGGTATGGATGGCAGGAACTGAGTACATAGCAAGAGCCAAGGCCCAAGTCAAGTCACCAGCTGTTCAAAGGCTATGGCAGAAGGCAGCCTATAGCACAGAGAAGTATACAGAAAGCCAGTGCCACGAGTAAATCTCTTCCTTGAGGAGGACCAGGGGTGGTCACTATGGAGAGTGTGCTGCTCCACCCTGACACATTGACAGGGGGTCTGCAGCCAGCAGGACTAATTCCCAGGCCCACCCTGGGATGTTTTTATTTATTTTATTTTTTTTTTTTTTGACAGGCAGAGTGGACAGTGAGAGAGAGAGACAGAGAGAAAGGTCTTCCTTTGCCGTTGGTTCACCCTCCAATGGCCGCCGCAGCCAGCGCGCTGATCCGATGGCAGGAGCCAGGAGCCAGGAGCCAGGAGCTTTTCCTGGTCTCCCATGGGGTGCAGGGCCCAAGCACCTGGGCCATCCTCCACTGCACTCCCTGGCCACAGCAGAGGGCTGGCCTGGAAGAGGGGCAACCGGGACAGAATCCGGCGCCCCGACCGGGACTAGAACCCGGTGTGCCGGCGCCGCTAGGCGGAGGATTAGCCCAGTGAGCCGCGGCGCCGGCTGGATGTTTCTATGCTTGGTAACTTGATGGGGGATTCACCTTATTTTTTCAGTTTTGAAAATAAGAATATATTGTTGGTGCGCATAATCTGAATGCATTCTTTGATAGTCCAAGTTTAAGAAATGCACAGGTGATAATACAGAGGACTGCATTATTTTATTTATGGGCAAGTTCTTCAATCTGGACTATTTCTTTCTAACCATCAGTCCATTTACCTTTCTCCGAAACACTAATGTTGGTTCTCAAAAACCAATTTTAATGAAACATCAACAAATTAGACGAAATATTTTTTAAATTAAATATATTACTCTAATGATTTTGTTTCATTTGGGCATAAGAATTGGTTGCTCAATAATGACTAGGGATGAACTGATGCTATCAGATGGGCAGTTATCTACAGTGACAATAGCCATGCACAGGTCAAAGCTTTATGCAGCAGCCAGAACACAGAAATCACACAAGCTTCCATATTTACCATTTACAATCTGTAATATCAAAAAATCTAAAAGGAATCCATATGTCTTAAGATCATTTTTTGCAAGTGGTTTATTTAACATGTCTTTGTGGACAAATGAATGCAGACAATTAATGAGCTATTAGTTTCAGGTGCTTTCATGACAGTCTCACATAAAATATTTTTTTGTTTCACAAATTTTATATATATATATATACGCCCAAATTCTTATCTTAAAATGATGAGAGACAGAACACAAGACATCTATTGAGAGAGAGTGATTCTCATCAGTTGGTTCACTCCCCAAATGCCCACAACAGCCAAGGGCAGAGAAGGAGGGCTACAGAAGCTACGAGCCAGGAACTCAATCCAGGTCTCCCAAGTGGGAGGCAGGAACCCAATTACTTGAGACATCACTGCTGCCTCCCAGGGTCTGCACTGGCAGCAAGCTAGAGTCAGGAGTCAAACTCAGGAACTCTAAAGTGAGATGCAGACGTCCAAAGAAATGTTTTAAATGCCAAGGCAAAACTCTGCCCCAAAGCATATTTTTACGGTATTTTGTATGTAGGTATATGCTTCATAACTCTGCTTTTGATATGGCCAATTTTTGCTTACTCATAACCTGACTCAGAAGTCAGTTCCAGGGTAAGTGTTTGATGCAACAGTTAAGAAGCCCCGTAGGATGCCCACATCCCTTATGGGAGATCCAGATTAAGTTCCTGACTCCTGGCTTTGTCTTGGCTCAGCCCTGGCTATTGCAGGATGTTGGGGAGTAAGCCAGCAGATAGATTTTTCTCTTTCAAACACAATGAAAAGATAGTAATTAATTAAAAACTTTTTAAAAGAGGTCAGTTTCTCCATGCAGCCTTTCCTGGTTTACCAAGAATAGTATAAGGGTTCCCCTTTCGTGTTCCCTTTGAAATCTGCAAATATCTTTTGTCACATTCATCGTACTATATTCTGCTTCCTGTTTTCTCATCAGGCACTCCTTCCAGACCACAAATATATAAAGCTAGGGATCAGTTTTTTGCTGATTCTCCAGCATTTAGTACAGTGTCTTACAGAAAGCAGATACATGCTGGTTTGGGATGAGTACATGAATGGAACACTGGCAACAAAAAGCCCAGATTGAAGAAACTGCTTGTTAACTAAATCAATACAATCACGTGTATTTATCACACATTCTATAACCACTGGCTCATTTGTGTGCACTCTCTCTCTTACTTGCTCGCTCTCATCCATACACATACACACACAACCCTAAGTTCACATTAACCTTTTGAAGGTAGAGGCTGTGGAATAGGACATCTTGCACTACTTTTTTTTTCTTTTAAAATCTCCAGATATATACTTTTCATTTTAAAACCATAGATTTATAAAACTGGACATAATCTTAACCTATGACCTAATTTGGGGATACCCTCTGAGATCCATCTCAGATAAAATTCCATCTAAATTACACCACACACACATGAAGTTTTTAAAAAACCCTACTGTGCCATACCTATCCCAAGTAACACACAATAACAGTTCACAGGGTTTTCTGAGGCTCCCTAAACTTAAATCTCTAAAGCCACAATGTATTCCCAGATGCCCTTGCTCAGTGTAAGCAGAAAGAGGAGCAGCTGGTCAGCATTTCCTCAATAAGGGCCCTTCATATACTTGAAGATGATTATTCCTAAATCTTCCCTTAAAATCCACATTGTCATGCTAAACTCAATTATTATTATTTTACCATTTCCTCATGCGGCTAATTTTCATCCCTTTCATCATCTTAATGGCTGCTCTCTGGGCTTCCTCTGTAGGTGTGGAGGTGGAGCTCGTGGAGAACCACAACCTCTTGGTATCATTTGCTGGATTTAGAGACCTCGGCCCAGGAAGAGAAAGTTCTATCAGAAGACAAATGGTTTAGAGCAGTGAAACAGATCTCTTTACATGCACCAGTAGGAAGTCTGGAGGTGGCAAGAGGGAATTTAGTGCTCTGTTGTAGACTTGCTAAGCCAATACCACACACTGGTATTTGAGTAGGTGAGAGCTCAGAGGCAATGAGTAAAACCAAGACAGCAAAGGGCCACACCTGAATCTGGGGGGATGCCTACACAAAGGGGTCACGACGGCAGGTCAACGCTAGGGAGAGTGAAGGAGATATCCACGTTGATGTTGGGTGAAGGGGTCCTGGAGGAGAGATTTCAACAACTGGGACAGGGAACCCGGTGCGTGATGGTCAACAAAACTGCATGCCAACGATTAATGCTTACGGGGACCGAGGAAAAGTTCTTCCAAGTGACAAGAAGAAGCAGTTTGTGACCTAACGGAAAATAATTTTTAGCAGAGTAATGGGGTGAATGTCAGATTTAATGGTTGTTGACAAGCAAGTGGGTGGTGGAGAAAAGGAGACAGTTAGTGTGCAAACCAGTTTTTTTCCTTCAAAGCTTCTGGATGTGAATTCCATTCACCTTTATTGAAAGCCTCGTATGTGCCTCAAACACCTTAGATACTTTCACCTGAAATGCTTCCTTTAATCCTCGCAGGGAAAGGCTACTTTAAAACCAGGAGAGAGAACTCCATTTCCATTATTTAAAATAACTCTGTTGGGAAAAATATACTGTTTTTTTTTTTTTTTTCAGAAAAAAATCCAGCTCAGGTCTGTATCAGTTTGCAGGAAGCAAATGTGCTGGGGTCTTGCTGAGAGCCACGAGGCAGCAGCTTAAGGGAAACCATACAAAGATACACAGGAAACACCATGAGAAGAAATGTGTTCTCTAAAAGGAACGAGGAAGGAAGGCACAGAGTGGTAACAGGTGCAGGCAGAGGCTGTCAGGTAAAGAACACGCCTGCTGTGGACCTGGTCCTGGGGGCTTTCAGCTTCTGAGTGACAGTAAACTTCAGGGGCTGTCTCTTTCTCTTAGGAGAACTGCTGCAGAGGGCATCAGATCTTTCCGAAGCTCTACAGTCATTAAAAGGCAAAATAAGGCATCTGTTTAATTGATGCTAACCAAGGTGAACGTAACTCTTGAGGCCACAGCTAACAGAGATTTTGATCACTGAGATGAATGTCCAAGTCAACACTCTGACTCCAGACCATGTTACAGAGCCTGCCATCCTTGGGAGCAACTTAAACCAAAGGGAAAATATGGAGAATTATGTTATTTTTGGCTGAAGGCCTTTGTAAGGTTTTCAACAAAAGGTTTGTACAATGTGATCATTCAAATGAATTTTAAAGATTAAGGGAGAAGAAGTTAGAGTATTTTAGAATTAATTTCATAATATTACTCATTAGGTCAATATATCACTATGTCACTTTAACTACAGAGCCTAAGATAGCTGTAGTTTCAGGTGAAATAAGCAGCCAGAATAAGCAGAATGGCTCTCAGAGTTAGGTATAAATCTGTTTAGAGTGACTGTACCTTTTCTGGTCGTATTCTACAGTGGATATTGGGTAAATTTAGCTTCAAGGAATTTCTGGCAGAGTTTCAGAAAGATGGTTAGCATGAGGAATTTTCGAAATGGAAAAGAGCAGTCAGATTACACTGTGATTAATAGAAATTTATGATTAGTGGGAAAGATCCTAATTATAGCCAGGCATTTATACCACAAAAAGCTTATTCCACTGCTTGGTGATTTTATCTAGCAATGTTAACAAAAACATGTCATCTCATAATCAGTGCAGGAAACTCCGTGGCTGAAATTTAGATAAGCAGGTATCTCTTTATCTATACCTTAGGTTGCATGTATAAGTTTCACTGCAAGAGGATAAAATAAACACACTGCAAAATACACAGAGACTAACAGAAATGAGCATTTAGCAAAGCAGCTGAGACACCTGTGTCCCACATCACAGCACTGGGGTTTGATTTCTGGGTTTGGCTCCTGACTCCAGCATCCTGCTAATGCAGACCTGGGGAGGTAGCTCAAGTGGTCAGTCTCCTACCTCCCAGCTAGGAGACCTGAATGAGTTCCTGGCTCCTGGGTTTGGCCTGCACCCAATCCCATCTATTGTGTGAGCATTTGGGGAGAGAACCAGCAGATAGGAGGTCTCTCTCCATCTCTCAAGAACAGACATTATACATGCACACATACAGGTATATATATACACACATTTATACTTAACATATATATACATTATACATTTAACATATGTACACTCTATATATGTGTGTGTATATATATACGTCTATCTAACACAAAGTAGTTTTAATCATTTGTACATTGAAACCAAAGGAGTAAGATAGCATCATAGGTCACCCTTCATGAATTTCTCTACTTCTCTAGAAATCAGGAAATCTGGGTTCCAGACATTGCTCTTGTAATGAGTTGTGTGGCTCATTTGGACAATAATTTTTTGCTCTGTAAAAACAATCTCTCAGGGTGGATGTTGTGATGTGAACAGCGGGTTAAGTCCCACTTGGGATGCCTGCATCCCGCACTAGAGTGCTTGTTCGACTCCCAGCTATTCCACGCTTCCCATCCAGATCCTGGCTAATGCACATGAGGTGAAGTAGATGATGGCCCAAGTGCTTGGACTCCTGCCACCCATGAGGGAGACCCAGAGAGAGTTCATGGCTCCTGGTTGCAGCCTGGTCTACTTCTGGCTGTTGCAGGCATTTAGGGAGCAAACCAGCAGAAGGAAGATTCATTCTCTTTCTCTCTCTTTCTCTCTCTCTCTTTCTCTTTCTTTCTCTCTTTCCTCTCCTCTCCTCTCCTCTCTCTCTCCTCCCCTCCACTCCCCTCTCTCTCTCTCTCCTCTCCCCTCCCCTCTCCTCTCCTCCTCCTCTCTCTCTCTCTCTTCTTCCCACCTTTCAAATTAGACATCTTAAAAAGAAATCTCTCAGGTCTTCAGCATCTTTTGAAGGGCCATGCAAGAGTTTGTCACAGTGTCTTTAATGTCTTAGGGTAACAGTTTTCTGTTGCTGTTACTGTTTGCTCAGTTTACTAAGGTTTTTCCTTTCCCACCTTTGTTTCCCACTGTCCTGAATGTTTTGCTGCTTGTCTATCCAATATAAGTGTACAGATCAAGTTTTGTTTATTTTGAAAAACAAATTAAAGGACCCAGTCAGGCATTTCACAGCTGTTTTTGTGTTTATTTTAGGCTGACATTCCATGTGTTAAGATAGTGGCCAGCAATCCAACGCATAAAAGAGGTGAAAAGTTCTTTCTATCATTTGAATAGTAATGGTGATTTTTCAGAAGCCAGGGCAGGCCACAAGGTAAGTGTGAACTATCATACTCTCTTTGTTGTTACACTGCTTGTGGCAAGGATTTAACCGCAGGGCCCCATCATGTATTTATCCTTCTACCAAAGTTTTATGTACAGTCATGTGTTGCTTAATGATGGGTAAATCTTTTGAGAAATGCCTCATTAAGCAATTTCATTGTGTGAACAAATAGCATAGAGTGTACTTACACAAATGTATAAGCTGTAGCTCAATCACTCAACATGGTCTCAATGCAATCAAGGGATGGGTAAGCACGAGGTATCTGTGGCTGCAGCTGGTATAATAGGGCATTTTGTTTTATATGAAACTTTGTTTTTAATAAGTAGTAATACACTCTAAAAGAATGATTAAAAAGTATAGTATGGTTGAGAGTTTGGCCTGGAAGTTAAGACACCTGCATCCCACTTCAAAGTACCTGGATTTGATTACTGGCTCCAGTTTCTGATTCCAGCTTCCTGCTAACACAGGGCTGGGAGGGAGCAGTGATGGCTCAGGTAATTGGGTCCCTGCCACCTGCATGGGGTTCCTGGATTAAGTTTCCTACTCCTAGCTTTGGTCCCCGGCCAAGGCCGATGCAGGCATTGGGCAGGGAACCAGCAGATGGGAACTGTCTTTCTCTCCTTCTGCCTCTGCCTCTCAAGTAAGTTTAAAAAACATTTCCATCGTGTAGTAAATGTCTAAAGCAGTAACATATTCATTTGTTACCAAGTATTACACATCATACAGAAGCAAATGCTCTATTTTATGTGACTAACAGTGCACTTGGTAGTTTACGCCAGCATCACCAGAGAACGTGAGTACTATGTTGTGCTAGAACATTCCAGCAGCTACGTCATCTTCAGGCAATGAGGACTTCTCTGCTCTGTCCTAACTTTCTGGGACTGCAACCATAAAATGTGATCTAACAGTGACTGCAATGTCATGATGCAGCACATGGCAGTGTTCGGCAAAATAGGAGATTCTTGGTAAGTGTAGTTAGAGATGACACCTCTACTTTCCTACCTACAGAGATCACACAGCATCACCAAGTGTTAGAACCTAAGGGAAAGTTCAAGTTCCCTGCTCAACCCTTTTCTTTCTTACACGGCTACTCCTGTATGGGCAAGCACTGTCCAAAAGGCAGACAAAACTGCATTCTCTGTGGATCTGGCCCCTTTTCTGATGTTCTCCCAGGAGCTCATGATCGCAGTGTTACACACCTGGAAGTGTAGGTATAAGGGAAACATCTCTCCTACCTATTAGTGATCCTAAATACTGTTAGCATGATCCCCTAACCCCTTGGAGCAAAGAAGTGGAAAGTGACATTATGGTGTGCCTGAAGGCATCTATTAAAGTGAAAGAACTGCTGTCAATAGAAAATTAGAATCCCTGCGACCTTCACAGTCAAACATAAAACTGCCCAGCCCCTGCTGGTTAATGTGAAATTTAATTAATATAATTGTATCTAGCAAGAAAAATATCTGCTTCCCCTGTGCCTAGAATTTGAATGTCTATACTATTCCACTTCTGTTTTTATTGATTTCTAAAGCATTAAGAAGACTTTCTAAAAAGTAAAACACAAATCTATAATCACTCTTCTCCCTATTATGAAGAAATAAACCAACTTCAGGTCTGTCTGACGTATGTACTGACTGCGAGTTCATTGCCTTTTTACTCTCATGGGAAAACTAAAGATCTCATTCTTCTGCAGACGCAGCAACTACATATGCCTACAAAGGGAATATTTGAAAATTTGTAAGTTAATTCCTGTGTCTTTTTCCCTATCCTATTTCAAATCAATTTCCTATTTTCTCACATTCTTCTTGGCTGGCAGCTGCTCCTTCTGGGTCTTTATCTGGCCTGAGGAAGGCAGGCCGGCAAGCAGTTGCTTGTTCGACTGATGCCAGCCCTGCTCCATGTTCGAGACGGAGTGTCTAATCTCCATATGACAAGCAGCTTCCAATTGCCTCTGTCTTGAAAAGCATCTTAACACGTGGCTCTACAGGCTGGGGTTTCCTTTCTCTTTTTATTGGGAATTTAAAGCATTTTTTCTTGGAACAAAGACTATGTAAAGGGGAAACAATAGCAATCAACTCACAAGTCAGATCTCCAAAGGGAAAAAAACCTACCTGCAGAGTAAACACTGCGGACAGAAGAAGTCACGTAATAAGCACTGTGTTTGAAGACTGTCGGAGGCAAGACAATAGAAGGACAGTAGCTTTCTGGAGTGGTCTGACAGGCAGAATTGACTCTCTCAAATAAAACAGTAACTTCCATAAAAGCACGGAATCAGCCAAGACCACCAGCAAAGACCATGCCGGGCGCCCCCCTCAGCCCTCAGAACAGACACTACTTAAGTGGAAATGGCATCCAGCAGGCTTGATGTGTGTGACTTTGCATCAGACTCTTCTTGGGATAAATCCAGAATGATATTTTTACAGACTTCAAAGATGCCAGCAAAAGAACAACTTGTGTCCTAGCAATTCCCATGGAAATGTTCCACATCTTTTCAGTATCCACTGTTTGCTGATCCTTGCAGAAGCTGTGGCTGTTTTTAAGCTCCCCATGCTGGGCCACACAGTGGAGAAGACCACCCGTCACCCTTGGCCAGGATTACTGAGTCCTCTCATTCGAGTTTCTTTCCAAATGGGTTTCTTACCCTCCTCCCCGCCCTCTTTGCAGTGTATACTAAAGTGAAAATATCATCTGGTCCAATCTCTGGAATATAATTTGACAAGCTCAAAGAAAACAGGAAAAAAAAAAAAGAACTTAGAAATAAAATACAAGGGCATTTCAACAAGTTTCAACAAGTTCAAGGAAAAAGGAATGAAAAGGTAAGTTTATTTGGGTGCAAAAAATTTTGAAATCCATGCATATAGGGGTTCTTCAAAAGATTCATGAACATTTTACGAGAAAACTATGCGTGGAGCTAAAAAAAATGTCTTCCATGAGAATGAACTTATCTTTTAATTGCATTTTTCCATTAACATTTTGACATACCCTCATATGCCGATAGGCTATCTTTTAATATTAATTCTATAAGGTATAATCATGGAGTTGTCCCAACACCAGGCCTTTCTTCTGATCTTCCCTCTTTACTCAAAATTATCCTCATTCTCTGAGTCGTCTCCTTTCTCAGCCCACACCATGATCTGACAGAAGCAGCACTTCTGTTCTCACAATTACCTCTGCCATCATGTTGTCTTTTCATTTCTTCTAAAACCATCCTACTTCTAAATCTTGTCATATCTATCTAAGATACCTCAATAACCTACGGCCTGGTCTCTGCATTCCCACTCCAATCCATATTCTAGTTAAATCTTCCTAATGACTGATTGACAAATGTTCCTCTCTTGCTCAAATCCTCATTGAGTCCTATTGACTACAGCATCAATCCAATTGCTCAGCCTATTATTTAAGGGGCTACTCTAGTCTTATCTTACACTGGGCAAACTGATTTTTCTCAAATATGCCCATGGCCTTTTTCTGCCACTCTGTTACATCACTCCCGCTGCCTTGATGCCCTTCCTCACTTCTCTCTGACTGTTATAGTCACTGCCACCTCCCCAGGCCTAACTCACAAATTATCTTACACCCTGACTTCAATTCCCAGCCAGGCTCACATCTTCAGTGGGATGTCCCACAGTTACCTTCAAAGCAATGGGTTCAAAGCTAAAAGAATCATCTTCCACAAACTTCCATGTCTTCCTACATTTCCTGTGTCAACTAAATGAAATCTCTCTATCCATCCAAATGCCCAAGAAAGAAGCCTGGATGTCATTCTTGAACCACCTCTCCTACCATCACAATCTTCCCTGCTGTCCATGGCAAATCAATTCACAGACTTCCCAGTGCAGTCACTACTTCCCATCATCATTTCTCAATTAGTGCAATATCACACCTGCCTCTCTTCTCGCCTTCCTCCAACACATTCTTTACACTGCACTTAGAAAAATCTTTCAAACAAATATGCTTGTTTCTACTCCCTCACTGAAGAAATGGCTCCCCACTGCCATTAGGATAACATCCCAACTATTTAGTAGGGCTTATAAGATACTTGGTGACCTGGGCTCTCCTCAAAAGTCTGACTCCAGCCATGGTTTCCGCACTTTGTGTGAGATTTTGCTTTTCTTTTTCTGGAACAGTCTCCTGCCCTGGGCTAGTCCTTATTTGTCCTCTGTATCTCAGCTTATTCTCCTTTTCCTGTCCTGAAATATTTCCTGTCTTCTCATGGTGGGATGCCACTTGGTTATTGCACAGATTGACTTTATTAAGAAAACATAAAAATCCCAGCACAAATTACATTGTACATACTGTCTTTAAAATAATTCATACTATTAAACATGACTGGTTTAACACTGGTTGAATGAATATAAAACCCTTAAACTAACTATATATAACATGCTAAAAGACTTTCACATGTTGGAAAAAATTAGAACAAAAATATATGAGATTAGGTAAATGTCCAACAAAACAGTAAACAGAAAGTATATTCTGAGTCCAAACCTATATTATGTGCAGAAGTGTTATTTATTGTTTGGCATTTGATGTCATCTTCTTCTCAGAGCTTTCTTTGATGAGTTAGTCAATATTAATCTCTTCCTCTCTGTATTTGTTGGTTCTTCATTTCTGATTGTATTACAACCTAATTTCCAGGGCTGACTGTGGCTCTTCATAAACGATTCTAATGTAACAAGTCCACAGTCAAATACATTACGTCACACTCCAACTCCTCCTTGCCCTAGGTATCTCAATTCATGTAACTTTCTACCTTGTTGACTACAGTAAAAATTTCAATGGTTTTTACTTCAACTCCTATATAACATCCGTTGCCATATCATATTGCTGCTATTCCTTTAACAGGTGTCGAATTTCACCTCTCTTTTTCTATTCATGAAACCACTGTCCAGGCTTAGACTCTCATCTCAGCATCCCTTTCCCACTGCTACCAGAGTTATCTGTTAAAAACACAAACTTGTTCCTATCTCCACTTTGTATCTACTCTCCTTGGAAGGACATGTCAGCAGTTCTACACTAAGGCTTTGGACTTCATTAACTTTCATACATTGCCTTTCTTTAACCCACCCTACAATCCTGCTTTATAAATGAACTACCTACTACTCTTCAAACATACTTTGCTACTTTGTAGGGGAAGTGGCCTAATAACATTTTTCTTACATTGATTAAATAACAAATTCAAATAAATAAATAAATAAATAGTTTCCTTCACCTGCTACCATTACGTCTTACTGACTGAAAGGCATAGCTGCATCAAATACCTCTACAATAGCACTGCACCAGGCATGATGAAAAGTAACTATCACGGAAACAGGAATCAGTCATACCTGCCTCTTTGACAGATGCATGATTTTGGAGAAATTACTAGCGTTTTTTTAATGTCTAGTATATACATCAAATAGGAATAATTTAATACTTATGCCATTGGATTGTTTTAGATAGAATTAAATAAGGTAATTTATGAAACATACCTATTATAGTGCTGAAATATAGTAGGACCTCAAAGACAGAGTTCACATTTTTAATTATTTAATCTCACTTGGTAGGTTTACCACTCAGGTAATGTTGGTAACTGAACATAATGCATGGCACATTCTAAATTGCTATGGTTAGTACAACTCTAGATGATCACTTGATTCCATAGGAACAAAGATCTAGAAAGTTTCCAAACTTCAAAACTAATAATTTGAATTTATTTGAACTGTTAAAGCAAACAGTATTACTTTTTAGCACTAATGAAAATGTTAAATTCAACTAATCACTTTAGGCAATAAATTATTAAAAAATACTGGATCTAAAGAACCTAAAATATGGGTGTGAAATAAGTAATAATTAGTACTTAAGTATTCATATTTTTATCATGCTCATCAGTATTACCATATCAAAGAAATTTAATAATAAATGCAATTTATATATGTGAATGCAAATAAATTTTATAATCAAATGTGGTAACTTAAGCATTGATTTAAAAATTGAGCAATTCTGATGAATACAAATAAAATTTATTTTTAATATATAATATCAAATAATGCTTTACAGTCCTAAAGAATTGAAGAAGGATTTAGGAACAAGACAGTTTCATTGTTGTTGTCACATATTAGCTGTATGTGAATTGGTAAACAACATTTTTTACCCCAAAAGACACAAAATTTACACTCATTTTTGGAATATCAACACTCATAAAAATTCCAAAATACATTTTACCAATGAAGATAACAAAGGTGCTGGGAGTCTTTGGGAAGAAGATTCCTCAGAATCTGTTAGGCCAACAGACAGGAGAGACTATATTCCCTAGCACTGGTAATTACTGGACCTTGCTCCCTGTATGTTGCACATATTTGCAAAATCATGAAATTGTATTTATTCATTGTGCTTACTATACCAGAGAAGAACTTAGACAAACAAAATTCTCTTAATAAGAATTATTTACCATAAAAGATAAGAAAAAAAGCAACTGAAATTATGCCCATTTTAATTTTTCTTGGTATTAATTATTTATTCTTGGATAAATTAAAGTACTGTGCAAAGGAAAGTTAGTAAAATAAAGTATTCTTGATGGCATCATATAATTTAAGAATTTTATTTTATTATTATAGTGCACATATTTATGGTGAGATATAGGGGCTGCACAAGTCACAGAGCCTTCCAGAGATCTCTGCTTTTGACTTTTGTTGACTACATGGCTTCATGGAATCACTCCTGATATTCTCAAGGAGTGAAGGAAGCAGTAGTGGACCCAACAGAAACCAACTACTGACATTAAATGGTTTGGTATAATGTCACTTCCCAACACCAGCACATTGTTATCTTGGTGAAAATCAGTCAAAGTGATAAAATCCTATCTTGGAGCACCTAGGCCTTCAAATAAAACGTGAGAACACTGGCCAGCACTGATGGGAGAAGTGGGAGAAGAAGCCGTTTCAAAACTGACATTCATTTCTTCCAGGTCTACAGAATGGATTTCTGATTTTCTCTTTCTTTGTGAAGTATCTTTCTAATAACTCCTTATCTCCTAGGTAACCTTGTACCTCTTAATCTCTAGTTTCAAGAAACACTTAATTCAATGTCCATTAATTCTCTGCATCTGAATTGGCTTTCTTCATACCATTGGCTAATTACTATTTACTCACAAAAACTAAGCTTATGAGATGTGTCTCTTTTAGAATGTGTTGTATTTATAACACACATTAGCATGCATTTTCTATTGCCAAAATGTTTTGAATAATCATCTGTCAATCATATTTTCCTTTTGTAGGAACAGAAAGGTCAGCAAGTTGGCAAAAAAAAAAAAAAGTGACAGCACTGGATAGGGTTTTGGTAGGTGGGATAAAAAGTCACTTCTCATGTACACAGCTGCGAATAATGAATGCAACATGTTTGAGGCCTATTCTTGGATCGGTTCCCCTACATTTTAAACTCAACTTTTCTTGGCAAGATTTCTGGGGCCATACTGTGTATGTGTCTGAATTCCTTCAGCCAAAAACCTCTTAATATGAAAATTCAGCAGTACTGCATTTTGTGTAGATGTCATGACTCAAAATCCAGTCTGTTTTATGTACCATATGACTCAAGGCTGACCTCTGTACTACTATAGGATTATTTTTAGCACAAAGTGATATTTATCTATGTCATTTTCTATAGCCATAGATAAAGTTGAACACATATATTATCTTTAGACTTAGAGTTTACAAGGAATATATATGGAAGGAAAGCGTTTTTAAGTGAATTAACAGAAAATACATATAGCCCAAACCACAGCCTGTCTTTTACCTTAATGAGTAATAATTCTGTAGCAGAAAAGACAGCCAAGAAGTTCCATTCTGGGGAATCCAGCTTCCTTTCTCTCCCAAAGGAAAAGTTCCTCTCAAAATAAGTTTTCCCTCCCTAATACAAACAAAAGCTGCCCCTTGGTTGTATTGAGTTTTCTCTTTGTACCCTGGAATTAAAGTGAAATTTAAGAAAGAAATTTTCAGAAAGACTACAAATGTAATCTCAATCATTAACATTTACTGAAAACCTAAGTGTAAAACCAAAACAAGGGTTGGAATCGTGGTGTAGCAGGTATAGCTGCAGCCTGTGACGCTGGTATCCCATATGGGTGCCATTTTAGATATGGCTGCTCCACTTCCGATCTAGCTCCCTGCTGTTGTGCCTGAACAGGGAATGAAGGATGGCTCAAGTCCTTGGGCCCCTGTACCCACATGAGAGATCCAGAGGAAGCTCCTGGCTTTGGTCTGGCCCAGCTCTGGCCGTTCTGATCATTTGGGTTGTGAATCAGCAGATGGAAGATATCTCTCTTTCTCTCACTCTCTTTCTCTCCCCCCATCTCTCTCTGTGTGTCTCTATAACTCTGCCTTTCAAATAAATAAATAAATCTTTAAACAAAAAAGTAAAAACACAAACTTGACTTAATAAGTAAAAAGTTGAATATTTTTCCAACTGGGAAAAAGTACCAATTATATTTTGAATTGAATGTACAAATCCAAAAAAATCTTACTGAGTAGGTCCCTCCAGATGTCACTCAGCACATAAAGAATTTGAATATCAAATCTAAACATGAGGACAAAAAGACTTGAAAATAAGCTGGATATCATGAACAGATGCCTCAGTATGGAAGAAAATGAGAAATAGAAAACTGAAAGGCAAATATTTTGGAAACATTTTTTGGAAATTCAATATTTTCAATAGATAACAAAATGGGGTTTATATTTTCTATCTAAAACATTTTGAGTAATTTTATAAATGATAATGGTTCATATTATTTTTAATTACACTTGTCAAGATACTGATTCTGGGTTCAGAATCATGTAAAGTTTAAAAACACTTGTCAGATCAGATAATAAAATAATTACAGGTCTTTATACATTAATGATCTGGTTCCTAGAAATATTAAATCAGTGAAATAAAGGTTAAATATTCTGACATGCAACTAGTTTACCAAAAAACATATTAATGACTGAAGTCATTCCAATTTGGTTTTAACTTCTGATTAAAGTATGGTGCTAGCTGTACAGGGTGATTTGACAACACAATCAAGATGATTAAAAAATAATTCACTCATGTTTTTCTTCATGTTTATGCAAAGAAGCTTGTATTAGCATCAAGGATGGGAGGACTGTCCTCAGTCACTGTCTTGCAGACTGTCTTCAAGTTGTTTCTTTCATTTTATAATTTTTTAGGATAGCTTACCTGTTCCTCAATGTCAAAGACTCACAACTAGGTAGAATAGTACATTCTCAGTGGTTCTTCAATATGGGTTTATAAAAGAAGCTACCTATCCAATCAGTTATTTTCTATAGTAAATCCATTTATTTGTCACTGTAGAATATTATGAAATATCCACAAGAACAGAACTTACAGTTCACATGTAAATACTGGCACTCTTCAGATTTAAAAGAGACATATACACCCAAATCAAACTATGTTTGAAACATTTTGGAAAAAAATGCATAGTAAGCCATTACAGAAATTCTAATATGTTCATTTTCCACCTTGAATGCTTTGTCTTTTGCAAACTCAGTTGAATTCACTCAGCAAAAGAAAGCAATACATTTTGATAGAAGGAATGGAAGCACAGGTTTTGGAGATTAACAGGGGATCAGTGTGATCTTGACTAACCATCCTTGTGGGCACTCTGAGACATCTGTGTTTCATCAGGAACTCCAGAAAATGCAGTGCATTCCACAATGGAAAAATGTTCTCCAACCCTTCTCCCTTCCTAATGGAATGTTTTACCAAGATTTGCTTTATATGTTTGACAGAAAATAAATTACTAAAATAGAGGAGATTATCTGAAGATTGGTGATCCTTACAGAGTAGGTTAATATGAGTTAGAGAAGATCAGCATTTAGAATACACAAGACATACAAATGCTTCCAGCAGTTGTCTTAAGCAACCAGAATTTGAGTTGTTCGACTTTTTTTTTGGGAGAAAATAACAACAGAAATATATTACTTCAGAGACTGTACTTGAGTTCAATATAATTCCTCAAATCTCATAAACGTTACTTTTTTCAGAAGGCGTTCTTTAAATAGTTCGACAGCTAGCATGAAGTCAAAGATAAAGAGTTAATGATTCATATGTTTCTTTTCTTGGACTATTTCCTTATTTATAAAAGTCATGTAATATAAAAAGTAGACTTTCTCACAAAATCTGAAAATAAGGGTCAATGTACAACTACTAAATTTTGAGATGACATTTCAGAAATCTTTATCTATATTATGCCGAGTCATCAAAGAGAACAATCAGTTTTTACATAAAATTTCTATATTTATTTGGGCTGTATTTAATGAGGTTAAATATAATTTTATTATATAATAACATCAGAAAAAAATTCAGTATCTCAAAAAAGGCATTTTTCTCTACATTATTCTTCCCCATTTTTAATTCATTGTAACATCAGTTGTTAAAAAAGGCCAAAAAAATGGGTGGCTAGGAGGGAAGAAGATGGTGATAGCCTACCTTGCCCCTAGCAATCACAATCGCTTTTCAGTTATTTTAGGCATAGTATATGATTTTGCCCAGGCCTTTATACGTCATTTCTTTTAAGGGTGACAACTTGGCAAGATTGGTATAAAGTCCTCACAAAACATGTGCTTTAATCACTCTTATGTTAAATTGTTTTGCTCATGAACATTCTTTAAAAATTAGGCCCAAGCTAGAGTGGTAGCAATTAAATAATCAAGATGCAGAAAAAAAGTATAAAAACAACATAGAAAATAATTTTCTTCACTATTTGCTTTCTAAAGGGTATTTCCTGGAAAGACTGATTTAACTGAGAACCTCAAATCTGGGAGAGATGAAATGCAAATTGTCATTTAAGATTTATTAAGATATTTTATCATTAAGTTTATAATAAACACTCCATTTTGATTTTTGATTTTTGATTCATTCAAAAAGAGCTCTTGGGGCTGGTGTTGTGGTGGAGTAGGTTAAGCCAGCACGTAGGATGCCTGCATGCAACGTTGGAGTGCTGATTTGAATCCCAGCTACTCTGCACTTGTGATCCCTGCTAACGCTCCTGGGAGGCAGATGGTACAAGTACCCGGGCTCCTGACACCCACAAGGGAGACTGGGATGAATAAAGTTCCTGGCTCCTGACTGTGGCCTGGCTCAGTAAACCAGAGGATCAGAGTTCTCTCCCTGTTTCTCCCTCTCTCTTTGCCTTTCAAATAAATAAGTAAATATTTTTTTAAAAAGAGCCCCTAATTGATTTTTTTTTACTTTTAATGTGTTTTTTAGCTAGTTTTTAAAATTTAACTGTAAATGACCTTCATATTGCAACCAAAAAAAAAAAAAAAAAGAAAAAATTGATCCAGTCAACTATGCAAGGCAGAACTAAACTGAATACTATTCTTAGCTTGTTTACCTATGAGGTTTCTTTCTTTCCCACATGTTTTATTTTACACTCATATACTATTACAAGTGAAAATTGCCTTTTCAAAAATATATTGTATTTGTGGGTCACTGATAATCCTGCCTTAATTTTTTTTCTTGAGCAATAGAGCACAGTAAGATAAAGTGGTAGAATTGTTTAATTTGCTTTTTTTCATTAATTAGAATCTGGTAAAATAATGACTAAAGTTAATGTGAGGCATATGTTTAATATTCACTGAACGTCAGTGAAAGCTGAGAACATCTAAATATATTTCCTTATGTCTTGTAAGAAGCCCATTAGAATACATTAAAACTATTTTAGTTCTTAAAATATGGCTTATTATTAACTGCCAAAAAGATTCTCTAAAAATTAAGCATTTTATTTATTATTCGGCCAGATAATAAACAGGTGTTTCTTGTTTTAAAAATAAATTGGCCAACATGGAGTTTGGGGTATTAACATATGAAGCTTTGCACATATTTTGGAAAACAGGAGTATTTTATTGTGGCATTGTTCTCTCACTTATTGCTGATTTCTAACTTTCAGTTTCCTATTTCACTGGGCTTTGTTGAGTCCATTTTTAAAGTTTGAGGAGTGAGCACAATTTTTCCAAACATACAACCTTAATACAGGACATTACCAAACAGCCTGAAAGAATAATGCAGCCATATTGACCACAGCTGTGAAAACTTTTATAATATGGATTTCATACATTCAGAGGTATTTGGGATTCAGCTTTAACTTGTACAAATATAAGGTGATCTGAAAGAAAGAGTTTTAAAGATGTGAAGGAATGACCAATATTTTCTTTTCTTCCCTGGTCCCATCTATCTTCCCAAGACCAATTGAGAAAATACACAACCTGAGCAGAATTCTGTAAAGAAAATGATACTCAGGATATTCTTAAAACATTCACACATACGTGTGTGCACACACATATACACACACAGACAAGGTGAGCAAGAAAGGCCTTAAAGCTCGGATGAGGTGCGGACACATTTTGGGAGGTAGAAAACACACGAACAGTGATAACTGTCTGGGCAGACTGCAGCTGAAGCCCAGTGCCAGCAGGAAGGAAAACTCACCACGGCAAGTCCACTGCTGTGCCAGGGCCATGGTAAACCTTGAGAAACAGAGACCTCTGTGCTCCCAAAGACTGATGGGTGCTTGACAGATTTTTAATGTAAATTCGTGGAGTGTACTTTAAAAACCATCTACCTCCCATCTGTTTGGTGATCCTAAGAAAGCAGCACTCAGGAACTGACTCAAATGCTGAGGGCAGTGTCATTTCCCGGTTAGGAACAAGGACGCCGCGTGCAGACTGCCTGCCACCTTCTAGCTTCATGACCTCCACAACTGAACTTTCTCTGCTTCAACAGCCTCATCGGTATAATGGGGGCAACCACCACAGTACTCACTTCATAGAATGGCTTATTAAATGACTTAATACACAAGCAGCATGCTTACCAACACGCCTGGCAACTGCAGGTCACTACATTATCAAAAACTATGAGAATCGTACAATAAGCAGTTGAAATTTAAAAAAAAAAATCTTTTTTGGACTTATATATATTTAGCACACTCTATCCCAAAGGTTGATCCCGAAATGCAGTGGAATTGAATGACAAGTCGATTCTAATTTCAAGTTCTCCCTCCAGAAGGGACTATTTCCAGGTCCCCACTAAATCCGGAGAGAATTCTTAAATTGGTTCCTTGGGATCTCTCCTGCTCTGCGATGCCCTAATTTACACTTCATAATTTGCAGCCTGTACGTGAGGCATTCTTGAGCAGTCTGAACTGCAAAGAAATTCTTATAATTAATTTTTAAGGCAGCAGGGACTTGGTTACGAGGTGACTCGAAGCCAGCAACAGAAGCAGCAATGTCAATGTGACAACAGGTCAAAACAATGCAATCACGCCTTCTGTGTCACCAACGAGTTAGCATGCACGGTCTCACAAACTGCAACTTCATTTCATGATGCCATTTTCAAAGGACTACAGCCCTTTGCTTGTTTGGTTTTTGTATCTTCTAACACTACACTACACTCTTTTTAAAGGAGTTTAAAAAAAGTATACTTATCCATTGATAAATAAGCACCTCTATTGGATTATAAAAATGTGTATGGCTGCAGAGGTGTTTCATGACAGATGAACACATTTGCATTACAAATAGTTTTTACACAGACAAAAAGGAAGACGGAGCTCAGAGATGAGAGGTATTTTACCAGAAGCATTTAAGAAGCCATCTCAAAACACTTTACTTCTAACCACAGTGGGATTCATCCCCCAGGGCAATTGCCCATCGGAGAAGCAGAGTTGTAAAGCTGGCGGTAGATGTGACCTTCCACCACTGGTAATCTAGCAGGAAGGCGGGAATTCTGCAGGGTCCTCACAGGGCCTGGGGTCACGGCGGGAGGACTCTGGCTAGCTCTAAGTGGAGAACTGAATATTCCCTGCTGATTAGAAAGAGCTTTGCTTGGGTTTTCTTTCTTTTGTTATAGTTCATTTTCTTTTGTTTTAAAAGAATCCTAATAAGCATAAAAAGAGATCTGATCCACATGAATATGAGAGCAGAAATCTGAGTTTCCTTTGATTCTCTTTGTCCCGTTTTGCTTTCTTGCTTGCCTCATTGCACAAAACAGGAAGAGAGTTATGGCCAGAGGCTAAACACTCACTGACAGAAATCCTCTCTTCTAGATTCTTTAGGAATTCTCAGAGAATATACAGCAGCAAATAGGAATTTAGATTATACAACTCTCACTTATTTTGTCTTTCAAAATAATAAATCAAGCAAGAAATTATGGAAGAAACTTTGATCTAGAGGGAAGAAGGGTTTGAGATTATTCCTAGTGTTGCCATTAGCTTAGGTAAGTGACACTGGATAAACACGAACCTCTCGAAGCTGTCACTTGCTTTGGGGCTAATATTCTATCTATCTTTTTCAGTGTGATTGGCAGTGAGAACATGAAATAATAAACGATGATCAAAGTTAATGTGAAGATGAAGATGGGGTGAGGGGTGGTATCAATAAAATACAACGGCTCAAAGAAATTTGGATTTTAACTAATCTAAAAATAAAACTATTTTAAAATGTGACATTGCATACATCATGGAAATGACTTGTGACATTGCATACATCATGAAAATGACTTTCTGAAGATTGTTCCGCAAGCTGCCCAGTGATGAATCCTCCCCAATCTCTGCTTTAACTGGATTTACTTTTATGGCACCTAATTTTTCATTATTTGAACTTATATCACTTCTTGGCCTTCAAGACAATATGTAGCCTAAGCGAATAGTTTCCAAGATACAGTAATTTAGAAGACCCCAGAAAACTCCCTGTCTCCACACATTGAAATCTGTCTTCTTTTTTTGTAAGATTTATTTTTTATTTATTTGAAAGACAGAATTACAAAGAGAGATAGCAACAGAGACAGAGACAGAGAGAGAGATCTTCCATGCACTGATTCATTCCCCAAATGGCCACAATGGCCTAAAGTGAGCCAAAGGCAGGTGCTTCTTCCGGGTCTCCCATGTGGGTGCAGGGGCCCATGGACTTGGGCCATCCTCTGCTGATTTCCCAGGTGCATTAGCAGGGAGCTGGATCAGAAGTGGAGCAGCCAGGACTCGAATCAGCACCCATATGGGATGCCAGCATTGCAGGCCAGGGCTTTAACCTGCTATGCCCCAGCATCAGCCCCAGAATCTGTCTTCTAAGAAGATCAAACAAAAACCGGAACTTCAAAGTGTTGATTGATTGGTTTGCTCTGATGGCTGTAACCTAGCACATCTTTATAGCCAAGCCATTACTTTGACATACCTATAGTCTGAACATAGCCATTTATCAATCCTCATCTTCATGCTAATGATGTACAATCATATCCACAGGATTCTGCCCCCATGGCAGCCATAGTTGAAATAAAGTTTTCCTTTAATTGCTCTGAGCCTAATCTCTTTCAAATGATTTATCTGAGTTAAGTATTACAGTGGAATAATTGTAGCTATGCTCTACTTTTTAATTTTACAAAGGCTCTGGAAACTTCTAGACAAAACTCATTTCACAAGAAGAGTCCCGGAGGCCAGGCCTTTCAAATTAGTGGCCATAGGTGGCACTAATAAATCTGCCTCAGCACAGTACACCTCTCTCTCTCTCTCTGTGTGTGTGTGGTATCTGAGAGAAAGATAAAGAGATACAAATGGATTATTTCCTGTGGGTGACAGGTCAGACATGTAGTAATCCAAGCCACAGTGCTTGTACCAGGTGACTACAGTCCGGTAGTGAATTCTTTCCATGGATAAGAAACAGAAACATTAAATCAAGTGTTCACCTATCTTGTAACCATAGAAATTTGCCTCCTAAGAAGCCAAATTCATTTTCATGAGAATGTAGGAGACTGCAATACAGGGCAAGATTACAACAGTCAGACATTTTACGCAAATCCCACTTTTACCACCTACTAGACATAAATGAGATATATAGGTACACTTCCTAAAACTTTCTTATCCTCAGTTTTCTCACCTGAAAAGTAGAAATAATGATGGTATTTACTTCATAAGATTTATGTAAAAATAAGTGAGTTCATGTATAGCATACGAGGGAACTTCAAAAATTTTCATGAGAATCAGAATTCAAAGATACTTATTTTGGTACAAAGATGTTGAAATCCATGCACACATAGGGTTTTCAAAAACTTTATGAAAATATTACAAAAAAAACTGTGTATGGATTTCAAAACGTTCTTGCACTAAAATAAGCTTACCTCTTCTTTTTGTTTAGATTTATTTATTTATTTGAAAGGCAGAATTACAGAGAGAGAGAGAGAAAGACACACAGAGAGATCTTCCATCTGCTGGCATACTCCCTAAATGGCCCCTACAGCTGGGGCTGGGCCAGGCTGAAGCCAGGAGCCAGGAGCTTCATCTGTGTCTCCCATGTGGGGGCAGGGACCCAAGCACTTGGGCCATCCTTCACTGCCTTCCTAGGCACATTAGCAAGGAGCCAGATAGGAAGTGGAGCAGCCAGGACTGGAACCAGTGCCCACATGGGATGCTGGTGCTTCAGGCTGCCACTTAACCTGCTATGCCATAGTGCCGACCTCTAAACTTATCTTTAAAATCCATTTTCCATGACCACTCTGAAGTCTCTCATACATTCAGCATAGGAAAAACACAACATATTCAGAAAGTATTTACTTAGCATAATGCTCATTAATAAAAAATATTAAATAGTTTCATGGGGGCCAGTGCTGTGGCATAGTGGGGAAACCCGCCATCTGCAATGCCAGCATCCCATATGGGCACTGATTGGAGACCGGCTGTTTCACTTCTGATCCAGCTCCCTGATAATGCATCTGGGAAAGCAGCAGAGGTTGGCCCAGTGCTTGGGCCCCTGAACGCATGTGGCAAACCAGAAGGAAGCTCCTGGTTCCTGGCTTCAGTCTGGCCTAGCCCTAGCCATTGTGGCTTTTGGGAAGTGAACCAGCAGGTGGAAGATATTCTCTCTCTCTCTCTCTCTCTCTCTCTCTCACTCTCACTCTCACTCTCACTCTCATTCCCACTATCACTCTGCCTTTCAAATAAATAAATTTTAAAACACTTCATATAAAAAGGTCTCTGTAACTCAGAATTATCAATGTTGAAATGAAGACTTAATTTTCCAAAAGCAGTTTTTAAATCATCTTCTGCTTATAACCTTGTGATTTCCATGCATAACTATAAGGACATAGGTGAGGCAGACGTGAGGGCTGATGAAGGAGAGGCACTGTCCTCGTCCAGAACACAGTTAGGATGTGTGTCAAATTTCTGTTTTTCCGATTCTTACAGTCTCAGTTCTGATCTTTCCCATGGGCCCCCAACACTGGAATGAGGCTGTGGAATCCTATCACTCCCCCCACAGTCATGCAGGTTGGGTAACTGCTGGTGTCTCTGACCTCCTAGAAAAGTCTAGAAATCCTTTTGCCAAATAAGCAAAGAAATTTACAGATTCTGAGGTTAAATAAATGACGCTTCCTGAAGATCCACTTGGAGATGGCTATTTTCTAACTCCCATGACTCGTTACCCTGAGTTCTTTCTGAAAACAAAAATGAACATGCACCAAAAAAATTGTTAGCTTTCTCTAGCAGCTTCACTGTCGTCAGAGATCCTAACATACAATACATTTGGACTGAAATGTTCTCCCACTTTTTTGGCCTGCTTTTTCGTCACCAATATTTTCAGAAACATCTTGTTCCAAGGCAAATCTTAAAGTCTGTTTTCATTTTCATTCTGCTTGCACTAGCACAGATAAATGCTTTGGAAATAATATTATAATGATTCATTTTTGTTACCATCTATTACAATTTAGGGCCAAATTACAGATTATTTTTCAAAATTAAAAATATTAAGAAACCATGTACACACAAATCTTCAGGCATAACTTCAATTTTCAAAATGTAAATCTTCATTTTGGAGAGATATACAGATATCACATATTCAAAGAAAACATGAAAATTTGCTCAAAAATCAGTATTTCCAAAGATTTATGTTAAAAATATAAAATATCAAAATGATTGACTCTGGCTTTTCCTTTGACTTTGTCCAAGAGTGTGGATTTTAATTTATCAACTTAAATCTATGTGGAAATATGACAGTCACTTAGGGAAAGCAAATCTATCTTTTTTTTGTCATGATGCCTATTTTTGTCTTTGCTTCTTGACCCTTGAGGATGCTAATCTGATTTTTTTTCCCTCAAACTGATTTTTAGGCATTTATTGGAAAATAAGTCTTTTCTGGCATTCATTATTTTTAGTTCTCTAAGACTGTATTTAATGATTGTTTTTTCTATGATTCTTGAACACACCTATGTTAGCAAATCAGAAAAGAAATGCAAGAAAGAAAACAACTATGTAATAGCAGGAGATACCATTTACAGTAAGAGAAAGGATTGGATAACTTCCTGCTCCAATGGTGACATAATTTTTATATTTGAGAAGCTAATACATGTTAAAATGTTACATATTACAGATTGTTGACAAACAAAATCAAAGTTAGATTTGCTACTATTTTCCACGCAGCAGTGTGCTATGTTGGAAATACAGATTCACTATCTTAAAATCCTGTATTTTTTTCATTCATAACAATATGCTGAGTGACAAAATTTTGATCAAAACATAATATTGATGTAGACAGTAATGCAGACAATGTATTACCAGAAGACAGCTTGTTTTTTTAAAGAACTGTATTGCAGGCTTGGATATTTCTTTATCAGTGAAATCTTTTCATGTTGTTAATGTGAAAGAATACTTACTAGAGCATGCTTTGCCTAACTCTATAGACAAGTTTATTATTTTATAACAAATTCTATCTAGAAAAACTGTGCACTTAGGGAAATCAGTTGAGACCTAGGAGTGGCACTTCTTTGGTCACATGCATATATTCAATGATTGGATTTAAATCATGAGTTATTAACCTCAATTGAACTCAGAAATAAAATCTTATAAATACCTTGAAAAAATGTAGTGAACCAAAATAAATGTTAAACTGAAATAAAAACAATCACAAGACAGCCAGATCATGAAAAATTGCTTGACTCAAAGAACTTTTAAAGGTTAGAGCTCTATTAGAGGTTAAAAAAAAAAAAAGAGCAATATGAGAGGGAAAACACAAGGAAGAAAAAAGATTAATACACTCACTGCCTACTTTTTGTTTTATTATGCTCATTTTTTTCTAAGAGGTTACCATTTTTGCAGCTGGTCAGAAATATCACATTCCTTGATGTCTCAAAAGGTTTTATATGACCAAGCTTAACCATACTTTAGCTTGAATAACATATTAAGCAGCTGTTGAAAATAAAATGCATTATGGATATCTGAACGGAGACACCAATGAGAGGAAAGCAACTTCTCTTGGGATGTGAATTAAGACTACCCATTTCCTATATTATTCAAAATTTTCACAAATATTATAGCAACTAACCATAGGGATTCTAAAACATAGGCTCCAGGTGCTTTTTAGTTGAGACAATTTCTTGGTACTTTTACAAGAACAGTTAAAAGTTTTCTTTTTAATTAATTTAACATATGGTATGTTGCAGAAGTAAGGGACTGGGTTTATTATAAGGTGTCCCAGGGTGATAAGAGTGTCAAGCAACTCTTAAATGACTATGTGCAGTTTAGTATAACTGCACTACATCAGGTGAAAACAAAGCAAGCACTACAAAACCAAACAAAAGCATATCAGCTCACGAATGAAAAACCTATCAAATTTATATGTCAACTTTCATGCTGAAGTAATTTTTAAAATTTCAATACATAATAATAATAATCTGGTTCATGTTTCAGGCTCTTCTGTCACTGGACATATTGGCCATTTAGGGGTACCTGAAGTACTTGCACATGATTGCTTACCCACTGCCATATATGAAAACAGGTAAGCGAGCCCTCCACACTCACAAACCCAATATTAATTCAAAAATTTTATGTGTGATTTCTCCCCTTCCTCGTCTGTTTCTTTTATCAAGCCAAATGAATAAATGAATATATGAAAGCTGATTTCTAGTAAAAAGAAATGTTCAAACCTGGCTGCCAGTCAAAGGGTTCATATATAACATGATAGATGTATATTAGTTCTTTCCAATTTCAGAGCAAAATAATTTCAGAGAACTAATTTTGGTCATAACATTATATATTTCTTAAAGACATGAAAGTCAAACTGACTTCCTTCCTGCTGCCAAAAAATCTATAGCACATTTCCGACATTTGAAATGCTACATTCACTTTTGGAATCAAAGACAACAGTGCCAGATGATGAGACAACCAAGCATTCAAATGTTCCGTGAGGCTTAAAAATCACTGGTCAGGAGCACAGTTAACACAGCAAGGAAAAGCTGACCTTTCTTCTCTCACCCGTTAAAGGCCCATCTGAAATCCATAGGCTTATCTTGGGCCAGGGGGAGGGGGAAGCTTAATGAGTATTAAAATATTTGAAAGTGGTATGCTGATTAATGGTGTGTCACCAATTAGTGTTCAAGGCAAGGAATTCACCCACCAGTTTAGACAATGACAAAAGTTGACATTTAGTGAAGTGGCGCAAATGAAATCAGCTGAAAAGCTAACTGTTTTACTCAACACTAAATGTGAAGCTGATACCTATTTTGTACCTTGATTCCCTCTGTGTGAATGTGGCCTCTGCATTTTTGTGTGTAGCTATGTGAGATTTCTAAGTAGTTACTTCATATATTATGTAAACTGCAACACTTTTCAAGAATCTCTGAAATAATTTATAAGGATCTAGTTCACACATTGTGTCAGGTTCATTTAATGCTATACACATGCCAAGTGAATTATATTCCCATGCAAGTTCAAAATCAGAATCACCTTTAAAAAACTTTTTTCTTTTGAGAGGCAGAGCAGCAGGGAGGGCAGCAGGGAGACAGAATGAGAGAAAAAGAGTGAGCGAGTGAGCAAGAGAGAGTAAGTGCCAACAGAGACAGTGCTAGGGCAAAGCCAGGACCCAGGAACTGAATCCAGGTCTCTCACACGGGTGGCAGAGACCCAATTACTTGAGCCACTACTGCTGCCTCTCAGGGTCTGCATTAGCAGGAAGCTGGAAAGGAAACAGAGAAAGGAACAGAATCAAGCTAATCCAAGTGGGACTTGGGTGTCTTCGCTGCTAGGCTAACTGCCAACACCAGAACTGCTGTTCAAAGATGTACTACAAACCATGGTCTCAAGTCCACACAGCTATGATAGTTTTTGGAAAAGTAAATGTATGTTTTTAAAAATAAACATGGAAAAAAATAAAAACAAGCAAATAAACATGCACACACATGATGAGAGTAGATTTTTAGAAACTAAGTTCCTGGAAAGCACAGTATTTTTTCTATACCAATTATTAAAACAGATTTCACTTAACTTTCCTTTTGAAAGTAACTTATCACAGTATCTACTTCCAAATAGTTTGAGTACTTTGCAAATTCAACAGAGATAAATTTTGACAGAACCAGAGTACAGGGTGCAGAGAGCATGGACAAAATAAACCCAGGTTTGGCCTGGTCTGGTGACAAAAATGTCTGATCACCACAGTTTGGCACGAAATTTGACATAGAGTTACCTAGTGAATATAGCAAAAATAAAAATTTTGATTTATATAGTTCTCAGTTTCTAGGAAGAAATAAAATTTATTTGTAAAAGTATGTTTTCCCAGGAACTAAGCTCAGGATGGAATATATTGTATGAGCTCTGTGTATTTAAAATAATAAGCAAAATCTTCAACTACAATCTTGTAATGTGAACAATTATCTTACTATACTAATGTATTCCAACACTGGCATGCTTTTGCACTAATGAACTAAATTACATCTTCATTGATATTATTTTCTATCGAATTTAAGAGAATTATCATAATTAGTGTTTCCAGGACTGTGTCCCCAGGTAAGGTGAAAGTTCTTTAGGATAAGACCTGCCTTGAATAGATACCCTTGCACTATTTGTTAAGTGAAAGACTATTTACCCCCTTCCATTAGGATCTTGAATTAAACACCTGAAATGGCAGTTTAGCTGGGAATAGAAATCCAGGTTGGCACTTATTTTTCTCTCTGTATTTTAAAAGCATTTTGGAAAAATCTGTTTTCCATTATGTTCATGAGAGAAACTTTTCTTCAGACAATTTTAATATTTTTCTTAGTATATTTAATGTTCTATGCTTTCTTACTATAAGGGTAAGGCTGTGTGTCTCATGCTTCAGTTCTAAAAAAACCCTTAATGAATATTTCTTTGAATACTGCTTTTGCTATATTTTATTATCTTTCTGTTATTCATATTCTATTTCATAGGCTATCATTTTATCCTCCATGTCGCCTTTCATTTTTTTATAATCTGTTTTTATTCATCCATATTCTATTCTGGCTAAGATTTCTCAATACCACTTTTCAAATAATTTTTTCCAATTATGTTAACTTTAGAGTTTATCTTTTTTATTAATGTTTTTAATTTCAATGACCATGTCTTTTTAATTAATTATTTTTAAACTGATGGACAGAGAGACAGATAAACAAGAGTTCTCTTCTGCTGAGTCAGTTCTCAGTTGGCCACAACAGTGGCCAGAACTAGGTCAGGCTGAAACTTAGAGGCTAGAACTCAACTCAGGTCCCCAACATGAGTGGCAGGAATTCAAATACTTGAGTCATCACTGCTGCCTGCCATGGTCTGCCCCCTCAGGAGGCTGGAGTCTGCAGTGGGTGCTGAGTACTGAATCCAGGTACTCCTGTATGAAATATGGGTATTTTAACCACTAGGCCAAACACTCATCCTTTTTTTTTCTTAATTTTTAATGATTCCTTTACATATACTCTGCAGCTTCTTTTCTGTGTTGCTTACATAATTCTTTAGTGTATATGATTCCTTCCCTTACCCCTTGGAGCTAACAGACTTATTTAAAACTAATTATTTTCATTCCCAATGCAGTAAACTTATCTCTAGCACACGGATTTCACTGCCTTTCTTAGCATTACATTTATTTATTTTAGAATTCTGACTTGCATATCAATAGCATTTCATATATTCTCTGTCTCTATCTCTCTTTCTTCGTTTGCCTCCTCCTGATTGGTGGTATTTTCATGGTCTCCATTCAGCTCCCTGTACCTCCAGGATAGAACTAATCTTGCATTGTCACCTTGGAGCTCTTGTTCTGTCACAAAACTGGAGTATGGAACAGTCAGCCTCCGTGCCAGTGAGTAACCAGTCTCAGGTCTTGGCTGGGAGGCTGCACCTACTCCACCCAGCCAACGCCAGATACTCAGCTTTCTAAAGAGCTGTCTACAGGCTTCTCCCCCAGCAACGCTGTACTACTTTCTCTACTCCAGTCCAGTCCCTGATTTCAGACACAGGGCCTGACTCAGGCCCAGGTGTCAGGTTGCGAGGGGCAACTTGGCCACAGTCCTAATGATGGCATGCCTGCCTGGTTCTGAATGTTTCCCTGCCCACAGTCCAGCAGGCCTCTATGCACTTCACTTACTGGTACATTTCTGTGATTTTCTTCATGGACACATGTGTCTTGTTTTTACATTTTCCCTCTTTCACATTTCATCTATCACTGTTTGGTATTTGGAACCAAGGAGAAGGTAAAGGGTATGTGAGCGTGGTGGGAGGCGGGGTTGAGAGGATGAACTTAAATGGCATCTTCACTGGACTCCTCCATTGTGTCAACTACGTGTTTTTTTTTTTTTAAGATTTATTTTACTTATTTGAAAGACAGAGTTGCAAAGAAAGATAGAGCCAGAGAAAGAGAAAGAGAAAGAGAAAGAGAAAGAGAAAGAGAAAGAGAGAGAGAGAGAGAGAGAGAGAGAGAGGTCCTCCATCTGCTTGTTCACTCCCTAGATGGCTGCAATGGCCAGAGCTGAGCTTATCCAAAGCCAGGAGCCAGGAGCCTCCCTCCTCCAGGTCTCCCAAGCGGGTGCAGGGGTCCAAGCACTTGGGTCATCCTCCACTGCTTTCCCAGGCCAGAGCAGAGAGCTGGATGGGAAGTGGAGCAGCCAGGACCCATGTCCACATGGGATGCCAGTGCTGCAGGCCAGGGCCCTAACCCACTGTGCCACAGCACCAGCCCCCTATTGTGCCAACTACTAATATGATGCACAGTAAGGACAACGTCTCCTTCTCACAGACCCCAGAGCACTTACACTGGGATCCTCAGAGAACCCCATCTAGAATGCAAACTCTTGGGGGTCCCTCTCCACATTTTACCCATATGCTAATAAACTGAGTGTGGGAACCCAGGAGTTTTGATTTTTAATTGCACTTTAGCTGTTCCTTTCTCAGACTCCAGTTTCGAGAACCACTGCATAACCAGCAAAATCCTCCTAACTGTAGAATCCTGTTTCTAAGAATCTTGTATTTATTTATTTGAAATGTAGAATGACAGAGAGGAGAGACAAAGAGATCTTCCATCTGCTGGTTCATTTCCCAAATGGCTACAACAGCTGGTGCTGGGCCAGGCTGAAGCCAAAAGCCAGGAAACTCAAGTATCCCACACAAGCAGCAGGGGTCCAAGAGCTTGGACTATCTCCTGCTGCTTTCCCAGGTGCGCTAGCAGGGAGCTGGATCAGAAGTGGAGTAGACAGGACTACAACCAACACTCCAACATGGGGTACCAGCATTGAAAGCTGCAGCTTAACCTGCTGTGCCACAGTGCTGGCCCCTTGCAAGTATGCTCTTGTTTGGTCCCAGGACTGATGGTGAGAGCACTGAATCCAACAATCTGCTAGGCTTTTGACTTTACACAGGAAAGCAAACACTTTTCGTCAGAAGTCCTGCATTGAAGTACGGGAAAAGCAAGATAGTATGCTTTACTAGTTCTGTTTTTACTTTACTATCAAGAAATTACATCCTGTGTAATCACCATGTGGTGCCTCCCTGGTGACTGACAAGCCATCACCAGGCTTGAGAGGGAGGGAAGCTTTGAGGGACAGGCTTTAGATAACGGCTCTTGACCACTGGAGCAGGGCTTAGGGATAAGACCATGTATCAAACCACTCCAGCTGATGGGGATGCCCAGCAGGTGAAAGTCGGGTTTTCATTCCCTCCCGTGCAGCTGCCTTTGAACACAGGGAAGCGGTGACAAGGGAGGAGATGTGAGGCAAATGGTAACAAATGATGGTGCATGCTTATCTCATGCACATTGATGGACAACTAGAATGCATTTTAAAAGGGGAAAAAAAGGAGAAAATAATTCAAAATATACTTGTGTTCAAGCAGAATGACTGAATGATTTTTTTCACTTCTCCCACTAGTAATAAAATACGGTCTATCAAAAGTCAAAGGTGATGCTTATAACCAAATATTTCCATAATCTGGGAAAACTTAATTTTCTCATGTGTTCATGTGCTTTTCATTTGTAGTCTTTAGTTTTAAGACAAGTTCTCATCTTTGTCCTTGCTCTGCTGTTACTCTTTCATCTCTTCCTAATTTTCTTATGGCACTGATGCAGGTAAAACTTCTATGTAGGAAGTGAATACAATTAACTACACCAATGTGTTGTAACTGGAAAGTCGTAAGATGATTTTACATGAAGAAAAAAAAATGCCTTTTAAAGTAATATCTGGGGAGTAAATTGCAAAGTGGCCCAGCAAAGGGAAGTGGGAAGACTGGGGTGACTCAACAGGGCAGTGGAGTCCCTCTGCTCAGGGCACTGCTGCCCGCCTTCCCATCTGCCACTGTGTCCAGGTGCACAAAGAGTACAAACCACTAGGCTGGGTGTGCCATGCCATTTTTAGAACAAGAAAATCCAGTGTTGCCTGATTAGTTATTATACACACAACCACATCCCCATTATTCTCCTCTGCACTGCTGCATTCTCCCGGCACCCCTGGTTTCTAGGGTTGTGCACTGGACACTGCGGGGATTTAAAATAAAAGGACATGATCCTTGTGCACTTGGCACAAACTCTAAAAAAGCAATACGGTAACGTTCCACATGCTGTTGATCACATGCCATTAACTAAAGGAAACACTTTCCTTTTTTGTGTCTGTGTTAATACTCTCATCAAGGTGTGTGTCCTCAGGGTGCATTTAAACACTCAGGGAAACAAGGGCCCCTGTTGGCAATATCTGTCTAAGGTATCATCCAGGTGAGTAGAGGGCTGGACCAGTGTCCTCATCATCCAGTGCTGAGGAGCCATAAGTGAACACTGAGGGCCCAGGTCACCACAAACGCAGAAAGGAATGCAATGCGGTCACTTGTGACATGGAGCATCTGGCCCAGATCCTGGAGCTGCCCAACAGGGAGGCTCCTGGGGCTGTTACAGTTAAAACGAGACCGGGCGGCCTCTGTTTGGGCTGCTGGGATGAAAGGAAATGTGCTCTGTGAAACTCACCCTGGAATACGAACTGCAATTTCTCATGGAAACTGTGTTGAAACAGGAGGACTGCAATGCCCAGTTTCCTAGGGCCCTGACGATTTCCTGGGAGAGGATTCCAGGGTGATGGAAGGTGCTTTGTGGCCAGGAGGTAGCATGAAAAAATGTCTGAGTGGTGCAATTCTGCACGGCCCTTACCTGGACTCCAGGCCTGGCTGTTGCTAGGAGCCGTAGTTATTCGCTGGGCTCCCTCCTTGTTGTCTTCCTCTCATTGGGTGTGTTTACTCCATTTGTCAGCGTGCCACGGCACGGATGAAGTAATTTTTAGTTATCTGAAACCTCTGCTTGCCATGTTTATCTGAACCCTCGACTGGCCTTGGTTATCTGGAAGCTGCCTCTTAGACTGCTTTGTTGCCTCAATGCTACTAAGCCTGAGATTCTCCCTTTGTAAAATAATGCCCACACCGATAATGGCACAGGAAAGCAGACGCTAAGAGACGTGACACATAGGTCACCTCGTGTGATTTTTTTTTTTTTTTTTTTTTTTGAGTAAGGAAGGCATCACCAATGAGATGGACCGGGGACTTGGATCTTTGGGAGAAGAATGCTTCTTGAATGAATAAATGAATTCTATTTCATCAGCACTGAAACCATCAAACTTTAATGAGAAAAGAGTGTACTAATAAAGGATGATTCTGTATTTCAAACTCCTCAATCAGGCAATCTCAATTTGATTGTTTTATAAAGAGCCACAGGGTTATGAGATATTAACCAAACATAGCTGGCAGCCTTCTCACTAATTCTGCCATCATACCTCTTACCAAGCCCTCACATCAAGAATTCTTGTGCTTCCCCCGCTTCAGGGATGGGAGTCCTTTTAGGTCACAGGAGACACATGTCTGCAGCTGGTCCCGAGGACTGTTCTTGAGGAGGCACACCCTCTGCGGACAGTGAGCTTTCCAAGCTTCATCCCCCACTCTCCAGAATACGGTACACATGTCTGCCTGCATTTCATGTCTGACTGCCACACAAGGAAGTGCCTACAAAGGAATCTGGATGAAAAGGCCCCTGGGAGGAATGGTTGATAAATGGGTGTCCATCTGTGTGTGTGTGGAATTTGGAAGAAAAAGTTTAAATACACTAAGTTAATATTTATCTCTATCCTTGCAATGATTTACTGATAATGAGACCTGAAAAGGAAAACTCCCTAGCCCTTGCTGCACACTGGGGTGTTAGGTTACAGCACTGCCTGCCTTCTTTTCATGGGTAGTTCTGGACAACACTTCTCCATGGCTTGTACTATGAGAGTTTGGAGTAAAGAGGAGACAATTATCTGAAGAAGGGAAGGACAGGTACATGTGAACTCAATAGTTCAGGTTTATGAAAATGGGCAGGAGTTTGCCAAAAACACTTGAAAAAAAATCTCAAGGTTGTTATTTTTTATTTTTTTATTTTTGACAGGCAGAGTGGACAGTGAGAGAGAGAGAGACAGAGAGAAAGGTCTTCCTTTTTGCCGTTGGTTCACCCTCCAATGGCCGCCACGGCCGGCGTATCGCACTGATCCGAAGGCAGGAGCCAGGTGCTTCTCCTGGTCTCCCATGGGGTGCAGGGCCCAAGGACTTGGGCCATCCTCTACCTCATTCCCGGGCCACAGCAGAGAGCTGGCCTGGAAGAGGGGCAACCGGGACAGAATCCGGCGCCCCGACCGGGACTAGAACCTGGTGTGCCGGTGCCACTAGGTGGAGGATTAGCCTATTGAGCCATGGCGCCTGCCCTCAAGGTTGTTATACATACAGTTATGTTCATGTCAATTCAGAAAGGGATTTCCAATGCACACGTATCATCATTCCAGAGCCTTAATATACCTTTGACAAAAATAGAAGGGAGATTAGGGAATGAAGGATGAATTTCTGAAGGTAGCATAAAGAGGCAAAAGTATTATGGAAAACCAGGTCATTTGCTAATGATTTATTGAGATGTCTTTTTTAAATGATTCAATATATTTTGAACAAATGTCAATTTCATTATTGCAACTTTTAAAATTCAGAGTCATTCTTTATAGCTTTAACATGTTCAGTCCCCAAGCCTTTCTTGCGCTTGAAGGTCAGAATGTAACAACATTCATTCATTCATTCACTCAACAAATGCTTAAGGTCCCAGGTTCCAGTGCCAATGTCAGTCAGGTTACAGTGTTATGAAAAGTAACAAACAATGTGACATTTTCTTTCTTGTTAGAATGACATTATTTAAAAGATCTGAACTACTTACTACTAGCTTTTTCTTTATAGAGGTTTTAAGGGTCACACTTCCCCATAATATGTTATTTTGACATATTTTGATAAATTTAGTTGCTGTGAAATGAAGCAGCTGACCCTGAGAATCGCTATTCATCTTTAAATGAATGCATCTTGCTTGCATTAAAATTCAACCCAAAAGGGTAAGAGCCAACCTAGAAGTGAAAAATCAGTTTTCTAAAAGTATAACCAAAAGTTTATTTATTCACTCTCCTATTATTGAATTTATTTTATGGGAGATGGGTTTTTACATTAAAACTGTGCCCACCAGAACCGGATTGAGATATCCATGGAATGAGTTTCAAGTAATGAAACTGATTTCCACAGGCCATAGCACATCAAAGATCAGTCCTCTTCTTTTATAGTCACACCATAGTTAGAAAGTTTCCCAAATCACCTCTTTGTAATTCTAATCAGCACAAATGAAAGGAAAGCAAACAACATTCCGCATGGAGAAGCTCTCACTCTTTACATCCAAGTTTGTGTCACTGCTTTCCTGTAGTCTAAAAAAAATTAAAGATGGCAAATCTGCTGTCATGAACAGGACAAGAATGAAAACATCTGAAACCATAATTAATCAAGTTTCATTTCAATCTATTTTTGTTACTGGAGATAGAGGCAAATTTTGAAATTGTGTTTTTGCAGATTTACTTCTTAATATTCAAATGCCATCTTCGACATTTCTATTTCCATAGGCTCTTGAGAAGTCACCAGGCATATGGTGCAGAGAAAACTATATCAAAAGATCTTTAAAAATATCATTATTTTAAGACTAAGAATGAACCTTATTAATCACCTGAACAGTCTTACATGTGCAGAAACTGAGGGAAGAAAATCATGACCCAGGACAGCTTCACTGGCTGCCGATATGTTACGACTTTAACAGCTGGGTCTCCCTTTCCATCCTGAAGGATAGAAATACATTTGCAACTGAGAAACCATTGACTGTCCAATGGGTACCTAAGAATCAACATACTCAAAGTTATTTCAGAGATCTAAAACAATTAGAGGGTATGTATGAATTAGTGCATTCTTAAGGCAGAAACTATAGTGAATACAGTTCATTTTGAATCCACTGCTATTCAGATCCATAAAAAAATCATTTTCTGATTTATCCACAATCAGTTTACTGTCACTTAAGCTGAGTTAAGCTCCTGTAGAGTTTTCAGTAATGCATAAAGACCTGTTGCTGGTTATAAATGTTATAGAGAGCCAGATACCCATATAAAAGTTAGAAATATAATTTAAAAAAAAAGAAAGAAGGCAGATACACATGAATAAGTTGTGAGAATCATGAGTTAACTGAGTGTGAACAGTGGGGAGGGTAGCTTTTCCAGGACTGCAGACCCAGAGAAAGACATTCATTGCAAACAGCAACCTGAGAAACGTTTTCTCCCAAGCCTCCCCTCCCCATTTCTGTCATCATCCCCAGTGTGTTACATCAGAGATCTTTTTTGCTTTTTCTTCTTTGGTATTTACAATCAGCTACCAGGGCTTATTAATTCTTCTTTTGAAATATTTTATCCTCTGTCCCTTATATCGAATATCTACTGTCACAAATACAGCTTTGATCAATGCATGCGTAGGCTTATGCCAAAGCCTTCTAATTGGATCGAGTTGCTTTTTTGCAGTCCAATTCCTCCTGCACAATACTGCCAGATGCAGCCTCCTAACATTCTGCTCTTCACAGCGCTGTCTGCGGCCAACGTCTCCACTGACTCCTTTCTGACCCAAGCCTACTTTCTTGCCTGCCCAAGGCAAATATGCTTCCCCTTCATTCTCTCCAAACCCTGCCATATTTGTCAGCATTTCACTTTCTTCAAGGCCTAATGCAAACTTGTTTTGCTCCTACGGCATAACTGGTCCACCCTGCTCCCCTGGGAGTCCAAAATTACAAAGCGAATGGGGGCTCTGTCCTGTTCCCCCTGCCATCCCAACACCTAGCACCTAGCTTGGCACATCTCACATTCTCACTGAACATTTGGTAAATGAAGGATAGGCAAACATCACCCCAAATTCAGACTGGATTCTTTCTTTGGTGTACATGATGTGCCTCAAGGATGGGGGCCTTTGCCATCTTTGTTAGGTGCCTGGCATAGTTCCATATTCCTCTCATCCATTCAACTTTTTTCTGTTAAACCACAACCTCAGATGCATTCCTATTAGCATACAAAGGAGAAGGGCTGACAGATGTAAAGACCACATCAGCCCTTGGGTTGGGTTCCCTCTCTTGGTTGGGCTCTGCGGTATCTACCGTGGGTATAGTAAGAGGCATTCAGGAGAAGTGACAGAAGTGTGGGAGGGAAATGCGGCATGTTCCACAAAAAAGGCTGGAGCTGATTGTACTTAGGGGAGATTAGGTAGAAATGCCCAGGAAACAGCAGTCAATGACACCTTTTAGTTGAGAGAAGTAACTACACCAATTTCCTTTTCCAGGCTCTGGGTACTGGGTTTGATTTCTCATACACTGACAAAAAGCTAAGACAGCAGTTAGTCCAAGTATTGCCTCAGTGCAACAAAGTCCTCCTGCCTTCCTGAGACTTTCTGCTCCCTTTCTGAAGACAACAGCTTCCCCTGGGAAAGACGAAGAGCGTCCAAGGAGAATCCAGTGATCACACACCTCCACCCTGGCCTTGTCCTAGCTCAGAGCACTGGTGACATTTCTCAGGCTCCTTGGATTCGAATCCACAGTAAGCTTACCCGGATGGGACTTCCTGTGTGTCATCTGTTTGAATCCCATAGAACAGGGAGCATTAATGAATGAAGGTACTTTATTTACATGCTGCGGTTGGGGGCCTCTTGAACTCAGAAATCAGACCTCGAAGGCATGTGCTTCACAGTAGCAAAGGTTTGACATTTTTCATCAGCCTGGCTGTGCTGCCTGCGCACACGATGTGTCAACAGGAGAAAGTGGAAATACTGTCTTTCAGCTTCCAGTTCTCAGCACTGATTAGGCATACACTGTCAACTTCATTTGTACGAGGGATGCATAAAAAGTTACATCGTGATATTCTCTTCAAACGCTGGCAAGATTAATTGATGGCTTAGATGTCTGAGCTAGTTTGGCTTCTATTAAAAACTCCAAATTTGTTTTTTAAAGTGATGAATTACTTTACTTTGGAGGTACAGTTTTTCATATTCCAAAATAATATTTCTGACCTTGGGGAAGATTTAGATCGAATGTTCTGTTAACCTTCCATGGATTTTTCAACATCTAGGTTATACACGGAAAACCTGTTCAGAACTTTTATAGTTCTCATGTCCCCTTACTGCTCTAGATAAAGTAAGGATTCTGATTATTCTTGTTTTACCAGGAGAGAATGGGAAGCAAATTTTCAGGAGTTTTTTAATCAGACTGTATTGATGGAGATTTAAAAAATAGCAAATTTGAAAGCACAATGAGAATAAGCTGATATTTTTGTCACTGATAAAGAAAATAATTTTCACACAAAAAGAACATACTTTGAAACTACATGCTATCTGGCAACGGCATTCTACTGTCCCAAGAAGGTGCCTGTCTCAGGACAGATCCACCATTGCTTCTAGAAAGGCAGACAAAAGCTAACTTTTTCAGGGCAGACTAAACCTAAATATAATTTAGTCTGAGTCACAACTTGATTTCACTCTCCTAATCACCAGACAGTGGGTCTAAATTCAACACAAAACACAGTGGGGATATCTTGCATTTACCCCTAACAGGGAAGTCAGAGTGCATCAAGCCTGCGGCAAGGTGCAAGGTATAGCAGTCAGAGGTCTTCTGAAACAGATGCACAAGCTTTTATTTATTACAGACCCTTTTACTGGTACAGCTGTACCATCATTATATTTCAAAATAATTCCGTACGCTCTGTCTGTTTGAACCATCAAAGTATAGTCACTGTGCCTTTGCAAAAACGTCTTACTGGAGAAATCTTATTTGTGACCAATCAACCCTAGGACTCAACGTACATTTCACCTGACTGAACTGCCATCTTTGCAAACTGTGTCTGAACGACAGGAATATCGAATAGCTTGACTTGAGAAATGCCGGGGATGCTACTTGTGCCATACCTTTGGACTAAAGCAAGAATCTTTAACTATTCTGAAATAATTAAATTGTGACAAAAAAATATCTGTGGGACAAAAATACATTACCACCATGGTTATATGTTTTCTTTTATTCTCAAATTGAATCTGTCAGAGAAACAACAAAGGATCCTTTCATTAATGGTTGAGTTTTAAATGGATTTCTTATTTTAGGGCTTAGCTGTCTTTGGATTTATATTCAAACATCACATAGCTTGCTGCAATCTGAGTTGTCTCATGAAACACTCATTTGATCCACCACATTTATAATTTCTCTCCCACCTCTTTATTCACATCATAATTGTGGGAAGAGGTACAATCCTAGGCAAGTACAGCAAACAGGAAGTTTTGTCTACATCATTCCAGCAAAAATCAAACCAACTCCCTCATCTTTTTTTTTTTTTTTAAAGGTGAGTCATATTAAATTTTCTTTTAAGCTCACTGGAAAATTTTCAATATGTCCACTTGGGTTTATTTTGGGCCATGGATGGTCATGTGTTTATTTTTATGACAGGTTAAGCCTACCATGGCCCAGAAAAACCTATTGCTACACGAAGAGCAGTAGAAACACACAGTGCTTTGAAGAACTCTACTGAGCCTGGTTTTGCTGCAACAGTAGTCAGCAACTGTGCAAGATTTTGAGGCATGTATACAAAAGTAATTGAGGAAGTATACATTTTCCCAAATATGGCATTTTACCCATCAAGTTAGAAATAATGAAAATGGACTTTCCCTCCATAATTTTCAATGACATACTCAAGAAAAGCAAAGGATAGCACCCGTGCATTTTGATGTTCCAATGATGTGAGTGATATAGGCAGAAAGCCAACAGGTGAATGAGAACTGGCTGTCCACACTGTCACATGGTTCCAGCATCTCCTCCATTTATGACCTCAGACCATTTGTCTTTGATTTCCAGTATCTTTAGGTCTGTTGGTCACAGATGAGAAGACTTACATGAAGTGGGCTGATATGCAAAGTGGTTTCAACGTGGAAATGGCAGTACCAGGTCACACCTTACCCTTCCTATGCACGTCCTTACCCTCCCTTATTAAGTTTTCATCTATTTTTGGAACTCTTCTGGGTAACAGGACAAAGAAAACAGTAGGTGTAAATGTTAAATAAATAAATGCCTTTAAAACTTTTGTGCCAAAATACAAACCAACTTTTTTATGTCACTAAAGGACATCTTCAGGTCTACAGCAATTTGTAACAGATAAATGCATGAAAAATTCACATATGAAATAATATGTGACTCAGTGTCTCATTTAATATTCTTACTCATCTGTAGCCCTGGAAAAAATATTGAAAACCATTTTGATAAAACAGATGTTGAACGGTCTCAGTGGAAAATGATTGACGGCTTGTACCATGTAATTATTATAAAATACCACACATCTGGTACAAAGTTTGGCCTTATATCAAAAGTCATTTAGGACAAAGTGAGCAAGGAGACTTTACGCCACATGAATGTATTAGCTTCTATTCTACAGAATGGCTTCAACTTTACTCTCCAAGTGTTTGCTTTATGAAACATAATTTATTTTAGAAAGGACTGGTAAGTTTCTCCGAATCACCAAATAATTAAGACATTAGAACTGGACAATTATGATCTATAAATTCAAAGCAAATACAGTAATGTAACATTGTACAAAGCAATTTGGGTCCATGGGAAAAAATAATGAAAGAATGCAGAAAATTTACAAATGACCTTTTCATTCACGAAAAGCTAAGGTCTCCAAGGAACTGTGGAATAACTTGCATACGAGTTTATCACTAATCCATCATCAGAAAAAAACTCCAAGCTGAGAGAGGACTCTGCTAATGTATTCTGAGTCCACTGGAGCAGAAGCAGGAATGTTCAGCTTTGCTATTTCTCTCCATCGCTACAGCCATCTGCCCGTCATGGGTCACATCCACTACGTACCATCAACAGAGGATGGCTCTGCATTTATATTCATCAAGTCAAATCTTGAAGCTTGTAATGCCTTGCTTGCTTGCTACCCCCAAAGTGTAATATGAGTCCTAAATTAACCTGATAAATAAAAATAACAGGATACTACTACATAATCTCTTCTACGTAAACTCTCAGAGGAAGCAGTGATTTTTTACATGGAGGGGGGAAAGCTTTCAGGAACGAAATCACTCTAGTAAGGAGAATGAATAAGCACTCTCGGAGCTCCCTTAATTAGAAAAACAGAGCTTAAAGACTATGTTTGCATTGTGAATTTTTAAGAGATTCATTTCAAATACATGATTTTGCTATTTATTATACTTTGTTAGACTGCTAAATTGTTACAAGTTTATCCGTCTTCTGAATTTTATTTTTCTCATCCACAAAGATGTTGTATCTTAAAAATAACTTTAATGTTATATGTAATATGCTAGCTTTACAATATCAACAGTACTTGGAAATAAATGAAATGAGCCTTATTTAGCCAACATACAGTCTTTTATCGATATACAAACAGAAAAATGTCATGTAATGAGATGATTAAGAAAAACATGAGCTTTGTGTCTTAAAGGTTATCCATTTTAGGTTACAGTAATTGCTCCCAGTCACTTCAAATGTTTAAAACATTCCAAACCCTCAGCCAAATGTTGAAGAAATAACTCTGCCAGAATTTCAGTAGAGAAAATTTTAGAAGGCTGTTCAAATCCAAAGAAAAGGAAAAATATATATTATTGCTGAAAGTTGTACGTGTGTTCTGCTTTCCAATGAAAACCATAGCCAAATAAGCTTTCATTAAATTGGAACAAGATGACAAATACTGAAGCTGAAAATGCATATAGTAAATGGAAACGTTGAACATTACATAAAGTCTCTAATGTATAACAAAAAAATTGAGACAGAAAATGAAAGAAAATATTTTCAATATCTTAACAGCTGTCTCCTCATTCTCCCAAGACACACAGTAAAATAGGTAATGATCTCTGAAACTAAACTTTTTAAAACAGTGAGGAAGGAATGCTGGATGATCCATAAATTTCATTACCAAGATGCTACAAATGGAGGAATATTTACAGCAGCTGCAAACTCGGCCTATTCAGAGACCCCTCTTACTAAGAGTCAGGTGAAGTGACAGACTGCCAGAGACTCACCTGCCATAAACTTCACTCTCACCGAAAACATGTCACACATAAAACTGCAAACTAGCAGGCAAGCCATGATCCTACTGTATACCACTCTGGGTTACATTTCCCATCTTCTATGAAGGTTGCAACAAAAATTGAACAAACGGTATATTATATAGCACAAATAGGTGCTGGCATAATACAGAGATTATGGGTGGAATCTTGCTTTGTCTTAATAGACAGGAAAAAGCAAAATGGACTTTTTTTTTTTTCTGACGAGGTAGTTGAAGTATCACCAATCACTGACACAAAGAAAATTCACAGCTAATTTCCACACAAAAAATATGTACTTGTAAAACAAATTTTACCAATTATGGTATACACTATCAACTGTTCCAGCACAGAGCGAATTCTAAGGAAACCTGTATTACCATCTTCTTTCACTATAAGGAATTTAGTTGGGCAGTTCTCTGTATGAAGAAAATAATCTTAGATACCTTAAAAATGAAAAAAAAAAAATCACTTAAGTATTCCAATACAGTATCTGCAGTCATTTCTGTTCAAATATTTTACCAGAAATACTTATCCTTATAACTCATATTTTAACCAAGGTGTGAAGTGGAATTTGAGATCTACTAATTTCTTTAGGTACCGCTTAGCTATTAGAGGTAGTATGCAGTGATTTATGTGCTTATCAGTCAATGCATCTGAATGCTGAAATGGTTTTCGTAAAGTGCACAGGGTAGGCAGCCCACTAGCCTGATGGAGGCTGTACTTATCCATCACGAGACCAGCTTCAAGACGGAGTATAGTATAAGCAGAAGTATGCAATCAATAAATACTTGCTGGATTATGCTGAGTGAACAGAATGTAATGGAACTGAACTGAATCAGAGTTGGTAATTATCCATTTTCCTAAACAAGAGATCAAGTCTTCTGACTCACCCTGTACGGGACCCAACATGTAGACAAGTTCAAAGAGACCTTAGCAAATACTTTATTTGTTTTAGAAAGATTTACTTATTCATTTCAAAGAGTTAGAAAGAGAGCGAGCCTTTCAACTGCTGGTTCACTCCCAGATGGCCACAACTGCAAGGCTGGGCGGGGCTGAAGCCAGGAGCTTCATCCTGTCTCCTACACGGGTAACGGGGGCCCAAACACTTGAGTCATCCTCTGATGCTTTTCCCAGGCCATTGGCAGGGATCTGGATCAGAAGTGGAGCAGCTAGGACATGAACCAGCACCCATATGGGATGTGGCTTCACCCTCTATGCCACAATGCCAGCCCCAGGAAATACTTTCTGATACTAAAGTAGAGAATTGTTTTTACCTAAAGAAATAAATCCTGCTCTCACCACAACTCTATCCAGTTGGCCAAAATTAACATTTTACCTTTCCTCCACCTTGTGATAACCACATTTTAAGCGATCATCAGTGCAGTGTACAGACAGATTTTGTTCAACTCCTACATATTTCCATTTGGCTGATTCCTACGAACTTACTAGAGAGAGTCAGAAAGTTATAACTTTTCATTTTGCTTTGATCTGCCTGTCATATGAAGTCCACCAATATAAGCTGGGCTATTCGATTTCTACTGTGCAATTTCAACAGTAACACCACTGACAGAGAGGAACAGAAAAACTGTGATCCTCCTCCAACAACCACAGTGACGCCAGGAGGGGGACGTGTGCTCCTTCGTCCAGTCCCAGTCCCTGCTCCTGTTTTCTGTTTCTCTTGCCTGTCAAAGATTGGGAGCCGCCTGACCTTAGTGGAAAGGAGCTTAAGTAATTCACATTTGGCACATAAAGGATTCAGCACCAAGTACCCCGCGCACTAGATTCAACCTTGGGTTTTGTTTTATAGTCACTGTGTCCCTGCTTTGCTCCTGAAACAGAATCCTTATAGCTGGAGCCCCCTTCCCGGAATTTCGATTCCTGGGCTGTCTAGGGCACCAGTTTTTCTGGAGCTGAATGTCTTTCTGGCACTGAAACCCAGACCTTCTGAAGACAGAGGATGAAGCGTGCCATGTGGACTGCCTCATGAAGGCACCTAAATGAAGTCTCAGTTTGGTGTAGCCTAAAGCTCCACCACTTGATCAATGGAACCCATAAAACCAAAGTCATGCAGTACTAGTTCTCAAGTGTGGTGCTCAGGGGGGCCACATCTGTATTCAGAACATCTCAGGCCTACTAAATCAGAGACTTGGGGGACAGGTCTCAGCAAACTGCTGAAGCCCCCTCCAGGTAACTTGATCTGCACTAAAGTTTCATCACCACTGGTTCAGAGCCTGTGCTTGAATACCAGCTCCACTACTCGTTACTGTAGTAACCTGGCTAAGTGTTACCCTAACCTGTCTCAGCCTGAGATAACTCATCTATAAAGTAGAGATCAAAGGAACATCACAGGCTGGTGCCACGTGCGGCTCACTAGGCTCGTCCTCTGCCTGCAGCACTGGCACCCTGGGGTTCTAGTCCTGGTTGGAGCACTGGGGTCCGTCCTGGTTGCTCCTCTTCCAGTCCAGCTCTCTGCTGTGGCCCGGGAAGGCAGTGGAGGATGGCCCAAGTGCTTGGGCCCTGCACCTACATGGGAGACCAGGAGAAGTACCTGGCTCCTGGCTTCAGATCGGTGCAGCGTGCCAGCCGTAGTGAACCAACGGAAGGAAGACCTTTCTCTTTCTCTAACTGCCTGTCCTAAAAAAAAAAAAAAAAAAAAAAAAAAAAAAAAAGGTACATCACAGTTTGTACACACGTCATCTGATCTCTGGAAGACAGCAAATGCTCGGTTATGTTGTTTACTCCTAGATTCTCCATTGTCGTCTTCTCCTGCCCATTACCTAGCTTGATTGTTTTTTCTTTTACGCCAAAAACTTCCTATGACCTGCCTTCATACTGTGTTTACACTTTCTTTCCTGGATTGGGTCTCTGTGGGTTATTTCCAGGCCAGGTTCACATAGGTTTCTCGCTTTTTCACACAGTTAACTATTAGTTCTTAACTCATAGCATAATGATGTATGCAACTGTATGTGATTTCAAGACTCCAGTATTAGGAAGCTCGTGGGCTTTCCATTTGTAAGTTGACAGATTTGTTTATCTCATAAAACCCAAGGTACACTGGGCTGAATTCAAAAGAAGTGGTAGACAAATAAAAATTATCTTTCATTTAAAAAAGATTGAAGTAGAGACCGGCACTATGGTATAGCCGGTAAAGGACGCCACCTGCAGTGCTGGCATCTCATATGGGTGCTGGTTCGAGTCCCGGCTGCTCCACTTCTGATCCAGCTCTCTGCTATGGCCTGGGAAAGCAGTGGAAGATGGCCCAAGTCCTCGGGCCCCTGCACCTGTGTGGAAGACCCAGGAGCTCCTGGTTCCTGCCTTCAGATCTGCAAAGCTCTGGTTGTTGGGGCCATCTGGGGAGTGAACCAGCAGACAGAAGATCTCTCTCTCTCTCTTTCTCTGCCTCTGCCTTGGCCTCTCTGTAACTCTGCCTTTCAAATAAAGTAAATCATTTTTTTTTTAAAAAAGATGAAGTAAAAGATTTCTACAGCAATCTAAAATATTTTATAGTATCTCAGTTAAGAAATGCACCACAATGACAATAAGAGATTTTTACCAGCTTCTCTTGTGCCAGCCAGTCGTTTTATTTAAGAACCACAACTGTTCTGTGAAGTAGATATTGTTAGCTCCATTCCATTTTATAGGAAAAGAAACTGAGGCACAGAGGATTTTAATAAGTAGAAGGAAGTCTCACAGCTGCAAGCGGCAGGCACAGGATTCAAACTCAGAGCTATATGATCCCAAAGATTATTCTTCCCCAGCCTCCGGAAATACCTGTCTTCATCCTAGGAGAGAATTCCCCGCACTCCACTAAGATGCAGACAAATTGGAAGGGAGCCAGAGATAAATCCAGCTGATGAAAGGAAGAGAAAGAATGACTTATGAGAAAATGAGAAAAATCCAAATATGCTTAGGTGGAGGCAGAAAAAAAGAAATATGACAACCATTATAGTGCAAACTAGAATTTATTATAATGATTTAAAATAACATTCTGGGGGAATGACTGGGCTGGTTCTAAGAAAAGAAAATTTTAGGCAAAAATCTTCCCCTCTCCTAATCACCCCAAAACACTTTTACCTTGAAGACCTTCAGGATTTTAGCAACTTCAGAAAGGCGTGAAAAATTATCATCTGGAGCATTTCAGACGATCTAGACAAATGTGAAATGAAATAATTCTTCAAAGGCAGAGAGGGGGAGAAATGAATGACCTCTTGGTCCTTGTCAAACTTTAATTTTTATGTTTTATAAATAAAACATTTTTATTTTTAAAAAGCAGATCCATTAATCCTTCAAGTCTCTGGGGTTTCTTAGCTAAATAATGCATTTTTAACCTTTACCGTTTTCATTTCCCTTTTAACGGGCTTAGTATGTAAGCAAGCCCCTAAATCCATAAGGAGGGCAACAATTAAACTAAGTATTTTAAGTATAAGATCTCGAGTTAAAAGGGAGGTTTGAACATTCCTGGTCTAATTAGACTTATCAGACAATGGATTCATTTAGTACTTTCATTCTGCATATTTAGCCATGAGGGCAAAGTTTTACCCAAAGTGATTTTTATTTTTAAATCCTCTATTAATTAATACTTCCCAAAAGCATTTTGAGTCTTTTAAAATTTATTCTTGTGGTAATAAACATTGGTGATGGTAATGGGCTGGAAATCTCTAGCCAAGTTTCCTAACAGGTTAATTTTCAAAAGAGCAGGGCTGTGTATGAAGCTCAACATGATTCCTAAAATGGCTGGTCTACCCATTTGTTTCAGAAGTGTCATATCAGGGACAATCAATGTGTTAAGAATTGTCTGATAATATTGTTGAGGGATTAATCTCACAGTCTAGATCATCAGCACGATTATCTTTGGCATTCTGTGTGTGCACAGTTCCATTTTAAGCATGAAAAGCCTTCTAACGCCAAACTATGAGCGCCTATATATTGAATGATCTGCCACCATTCAATATTTAATCCTGCAATTGAAGCCACTAAAGGGATATAGCGAAGTAACAAGATGAATGAATCGTGACCTCAAACTTGCAAAAAGACAACCCAAACAATTTATCTTTCTGGCCTGTACGGCATTTTTTATCCAATATTCCTATCACTTCTCCTCAGTCTGGGAATTGTAGATTGATCAATGCCACATTAGCAAATACTTGAAATGAGAGCTGGGAATTTAGGCAATCCATTGTTTATGCTTTAAGAATATTCTGGTTCAATTTAGTTTATCTGAAGCCTAAAATCAAGAACTCATAATTAAAAATCAATTTGATTCTCCAGACATTTTCAAGCAACTGTGAAAAGGGTGACATAAAATAATGCAGTGTATATGGAAAAATAAAATATGTAAACGATTAAAACAAAAACTTGGAGTTCTGTGCCTCAAGGCTTATGCAGGCTTCTTCGAATAGCTCAAAATGCAATAAAACCACACTTCTCTTATTAAGAGGATACATTCCACCCTGATTCATTGGTTAATTGCTCATTATCACATCACTTCAGTGTTCGCGTTGATTTTTTTCACAAGCTAAGTGGGTTCAACCTGACGGATCTGTGGCCAATACCAACTTGTATAACATTTGCCTCTGTATGCATACAATGTCAATAAGGAGAGGTTAGTTTCGCTTTCATAATTGAGAGTGAGGGGTGGGTTGAAAAATTTGGCTCTTTTCCTCCTGATAGTAAAGTTTCTACAATAATAAAAACAAGTCTCAGATTTCTTCCCTAGGGAAACGCATATAAATACAAATTAGGCAGCAAGAGCAACAGGCAGGTTCTTCCACAGGAAGAGGCCGGGGTGGGCGTGTGGCACAGTGGTCAGGATGCCACCTAGGACTCGTCCACTCCACTATGGTAGTGGAGCACCCAGGTTCCAGTCCTAGCTCTGGACAATGATTCTAGCATTTCTGCTAATGTGCATGCCAGGAAGCAGCAGGTAATGGTTCAAGTACTTGGGTCCCTGCCACCCATGGGAGACTCATACTGAGCTCTGGTCTCCTGGCTTTGGCCTGGTCCAATTCCAGCTACTGAAGCCATCTGGGGGAGTGAATCAGCAGATGGAAGATTATCCCTCTCTGCCTTTCAAATAAAAATGAATAAAGTTGACAATATTCTAAAAAAGAAGTCATAGGCCATGCACACTGTTGTAGATACTTTACGTGTATCAGTGATCTTCCAAATCAGCACACTACTGGATTCTTTTTGCTTTTTTGAAAATATATTTGTGAGGCAAAGAGACAAGACAGAGAGCACCCATTCACTGGTTCACTCTCCAAATGCACACAATGGCTGAGCATGGGCCAGGGCTAAAACTGCCATCCAGGAACTGAGTTCAGGTCTCCCACGTCAGTGGCAGAAACCCAACAGCTTGAGCCATCACCTGCTGCCTCCCAGAGTCTGCTTCAGCAGGAAGCTGGAGTCAGGAGGCAGAGCCAGGAATCCAACTCAGGTCTTGTGGTGTGGAATGAGGGTGTCTTAAGCACTAGGCTAAACACCTGTCCTCACTGTCGACTGAAATAGCCCAGGGTGATGTTTATTTTGTTCTATTACTGAGTTTTATTTTGAATCACCATGTTTCCTACAAACAATCCTTCCCTGGGATGACAACTGTAGCATCTAATCATTGCCTGACCTGCTGCATGGTTTCTGGTCACTGAGTGAGAGCTCTAAGGGACTGCTATGTCCTAATGTCAAACTGGCCACACTTCAGCTGGCTTAGAAGCCACTAGTTGTTCCACAGTTCTGAAATATGGAAGGGAAACTGTTAATGCATATCAGAGGCATCATTATTACGATGAACATGCCAGCAACCCTCTGTGATAAAGTATCATTGACTTCCTGCCAACTCTCATGGACTGGTGACATTTTGTTAACCAGTCTACTAAAAAAATCCATAACAAGATATTAGATGGTATTTAAAAATAATATCAAAGTAAAGGATCCTGTAAGAGGTATCCTGTATCTTAAAAATGATAATACCAAAGTCCATTAGCTATGTTTGTCAATGCCTACACTGTGTAATTTAATTATTATGCTTACTATGAAATTCTAGATAAAAAAAATTATGTTTTGGCAGCACCTATATATTAAATAGACTTACAAACGCTCATTTCCATGTTCTGATCATACACTATTTGCATTTCGTAGCTATCTCATTTTCTTTATCTAACGCTACGTCCTCCCTCTCTTGCTTCTGATTTTGCTGCCGTATATGTCTAAAGACACCTGCATGGTTGTGAATAGAGGCAGGACCATTCACTGCATTCTGATTTTGGTTTTTTAACCCGTATTAATCCATCACATTTTGATTTAAGCTATACAAGTCTCTTAGATGACAGGCATATTGAATGAAACACTCTTTTTTCTAATGACTTGTCAACAAGTGCAAGAAAATAAGGAGAAACAGGGTTCAGATGTAAAGATTTAAATAAAATAATGTGTCATTTAAAGAATACGCTTTCCGTTAGTTGTTTTTAATGATGCGCTACATGCGGGGCATGGGAAATGGATCTCATTAAGAGGAAATACTCTGATAGTATTTTTTCTCCCACGAAGACAAACTGCCATTTATTATTCTTTATTCTTTCTTTCCCCATTGGATCTGTTACTTCAGTCTACAGTCACAAATCTTTCCAATTCTTAAAAATATAAATTTCTAGCCTTATTTAGTTCCTCTCCCTTCCATTTTGCACCCCAAATAGCTCTTCTCATTCACCATTAAAGTGCATTTAAAAATAGACTAGGCAGCTTCTTACAGTTTCTCACTGCTTTCTCACTCATACGCTGCAATCTGAAATCCCAAGAAACTAATTTCACCCTTACTTTGTGTTAACGATGGCCTCACTTGAGCCTGTCCCTGCCTCCTGAATGCTCCTCACCTATCTCTTTTTCTATTTCCAGCCCCTCCCCAGCTGAAGGTGCTTGGTGGCTTCATCCTCTGTCTCCCTTCTGCTCTCAGTGATCCCCCTCTGGGCAATAATTTGTGGCTCCACAGCTTCATCTTTCATCCAAGTCTGCATTTCTAACTCCCATTTCTCTCCTGTGCACTGGCTCTGCTTTTCCAAAAATGCTGGTTATGGATCAGTGGCTAGATGTACCACGTGACTGAGCACATATTTCAAGTTACATGTAATTAAGCCCAGAAAAGTGACATTGGGTGTGGGTTTACCTTTTATTTATTCTTGCAGAAATGATTGCAAGTTGGGTGGTAAAGTGAAAGATGGTGAGTGAATCAACATTTACAGTTTCCCAGTTAAAGCTATGCAACAGATTTCGGTTTCCCCTTTCCCTGGTGATGCCAGACACGTTAATGCCTCTTATTAATTACCTCAGCTCTGTACAGTAAAGCAGGTGGCTGTAAGGACAACGAAAAACAGCCTTGAGGAAGAATTAGCCTTAACTGTTTAAATCCCATAGCCCATACACTAAAAGTGTGATTTTTTTCCATGTGAGATAGAAGAACATAAAACAGCCATTCACTTTGGTCTATCAGTAACTTGAGAATGCTAGTAGTTTAATTTTAAGTAAAGTTAAATGAAAACAGAAAACTTGACTCATATTCTCAGGAGTATCCCTTTTAAAATCAAGGAACAAAAAAATTTAAGCAATTCATTCAACTTATGTCTGAAACAACTTAGGTCTAAGTATTCCAAGGGCTGCCACTGTGGCAGACCATATAAAATCACTGCTTGCATTGCCAGCATCCCATATGGGCACAGGTTCAAGTCCCGGCTGCTCTACTTCTGACCCAGCTCCCTGTTAATGTGCCTGGAAAAGCAGTGGAAGATGGTCCAGGTTTTTGGGCCCCTGCACATATGTGGGAGACCCAGAAGAATCTCCTGGCTACTGACTTTGGATTGGCCCAACTCCGGCCATTATGGCCATTTGGAGATTGAACTAGCAGATGGAAGATCTCTCTCTCTGTCTCTTTTTGCATCATCTGCCGCTCTGTAACTCTGCCTTTCAAATAAATAAATAAATCTTTTAAAATTAAATATCACATTATATTCCCCCAATTGTACCAAAGTCAGTTCTTTTTGTCCATTTTATAGAGGAACAATCAATTATGGAAAAGGACAGGTTTAACAGCAAGGGTGTTAATCCACCAGTTAAGCCACCAGCTAAGCAACCCACATTCCATATCTGCATACCTGGTTTCCATCCTGGCTCTGGCTCCTGACTCCAGCTTCTTGCTAACACAAACCCTGGAAGGCAGCAGTGATGGCCCAAGTGACTGAGTTCCTGCCAGCCACATGAGAAACCAGCTCCCACTGTGTTCTCAGCTGCCAGTTTCCCTTCAGCAAGCCAGTGGCCCATTTAGGGCTTTTGGAAGTGAGCCAGGAGATGGGAGCTCTCTCTCTGTCTGCCTCTCTCTGTCTTCCTTTTGACTCGCAAATACTTTCTTTTAAAAAGAGAGAGAGAAAATAAGTTCAGAAACATAGAAGGAATTGCTATGGAGTCAATGAACATTTATTAGGTGCCAACTGTATATATGGAAGAATCATTTACTTCTTCAACATAGAAAGTTTCCTAATCTATTGTCCCTGTCATCTATAAACAAAGTAAGTAGCCTATACAAAATGTTGGAAGTGACCTTTGAGTAAAATATGCTACAAGCTGAATAATTACTAAATGCCATGAAATTTATTGACTCTGCTCAGCTACTGAAAATGAACATCACCTTTTAATTACGTATTAGTGTAGGTAGTGAGGCCACCAGGCTGTAGCACCATTCCTAACTGCCCCTGTGTGATTATGATGGCGATCTCCAAAGAGCAGGGGCCATGCGGTGCCTGACTTGACTGCACTACAGAAGGCCTAACAATGCACACTAAACAAAAATTGGATAAAAAATATTTTTTGAAACTGTTTTGTAAAGATTTATTTATTTACTTGAGAGGCAAGAGTTGCATACAGAGAGAGGGAGAGAAAGAGAGTTACAGACAGAGGGGTCCATCCGCTGGTTCACTCCCCAAATAGCTGCAATGGCCGGAACTGGTCTGATCTGAAGCCAGGAACTTCTTCTGGGTCTCCCACATGGATGGCAGAGGCCTAAGGACTTGGGCCATCTTCCACTGCTTTCCCAGACGCATTAGCAGGGAGCTGGATCAGAAGAGGAGCAGGGCTGGGACTCGAACCAGCACCCATACGGGGTGCCAGCACCACAAGCAGATGCTCAGCCTATTACGTCACAGCATCGGCCCCTAAGAAGATGTTTTTGTAAGTAGAATGAGTCCTACTGGAATCTTTAGGACACTTGGGTTTTCTTTTTAACCTTAGACATTTATTAGACAGGCAACTTTATACAAATGAGTTAACTTGTAATCTGTAAAAGCAGACTTTTGCCTTTTCCTCAGTCATGGGCTTGGTCATAGGCTTCAAATGATGGCATAACATACAAGCAATACTCCATGAACTGAACAGCCCACAAAGGTAGATATTATTTTAAAAAATATTAGTCTAACACACAAGTCGCCAAAAGTAATTGCTTTCCCATGTAAAAATAAGGTTTACGAAAGGCTGAAAAAGTCATTAAATAATTCTATGCAATTAGGAAAGGAAAAACACACATGGAAAAGAGAGATTAGGGCACAGAGCTAACTTCTGCTCCATTCAATGAATCTGCTCTACCATGTGCACTGGGCTACTGGGGATTGCCAGTACAATTATCACACAAATAGGATGTGTGAGTATCCTAAACAAGACAAAACGCATAAGCAACATCCGTGATGAAGGAGATCAATGAAAGTCTGGTGGGTGGGGTGGGGTTGGGGAGAAGTCCCTTTTGAGATCCTAGAAGCTTGTCAAAGTGGGGAGCTGGGGGCCAGCTGAGTGTTTCAGGCTAGAGGGGCGACAAGGGAGAAGGCCCAGTGGCAAGAGAGTGTAAGTCGCACCACACCACTGGAGTTTGCAGACAAGTCTGGAGTGTCTCCAAACACTGCAACCACACTTGACTGTCATTCCATTGCTAACTGTGCTGCAGAACAGGGCACAATCTTAGCGAACTCCAAACTGCTAGTGCACTCCCACTTTACAAAGCTGAACATCTTCTGCTGCTTTCCAACCAGGTAAACCAACAAGAGCTCTCAAAGGAGTCTTTGGCAACAACAACAACGACAACAAGAAAAAGGCCATCGCTCTCTTAAAGAATGTGCTTCTGCTAAGTTCTTCATATTTATAATGTTCTGTGACTCAATAGCATCACACAGATAAAGCCCAGAGGAAATGTTGCAGTTAATAAATTATTAAGCTGCTTTCCTTTAAAACATCAGGACTGGGCAGTACAAAGACTTGCCATGGTCTGTCAAATGCAAACGGATCTGTAAATCTCAAAAAGAAGAATTATCTGAGCTAAGGAACAGCTGGCCCTGCAGATCCTGGGGCCCACCTGGGATCCCCTTCCTGCAGCCTGTCACTCTCAAAGAGTTTAATGCTAATACAGTCAATGAAACATAAAACCAGACCGAGGGAGGTGGGCCATGGGTACCCTCAGAGGATCTATCTTACGCTTCGTAAAATGACCTTTAAAGAGTCATCTACTGAAATGCAGCTTTGAAACCACAGCTCTGTGCTCGCGCAGAAATAACTTAATTGATATTGGTGACTTGTTTATAATACGAGGCATAATTAAACAAATGTGTCCTCTGTGATCGTGCCTGGAAGATAGCTAAATTTCAGCTTTCTTTGTGCCATCTCCACTGAGCTAAAATGACTAATTATTAGCCTTATTACATGGAATTTTTTTCCCCAACAGGTAAAATGGCTTCAAAATTACTTCAGCTCTATTTTGAAGTCTAATTTCCATGGCCTGGCCATGGTTCCTTAACCTCTCTTTTCCATCTACCAAACCTAAATTGGCTCATTTTGCTGAAATGGCTACCACAGGGGTCTGGCTTTGATAAACTGTGTGAACGTGTAGTTTCTGAGCACGGAGTTTGCGGGGCAGGTGGGAAGGGCAGCTGCTCGAGGGGATCAGATTAGTGGAAACACAAAACTAGTGCTTTCATCTGCGCCTCTCCTCCCTCTTCAACACAGGCAACTGCACTCAGAGTCAGGGGGAAAAGTTGGAAAGCATCCCACTGTCATTTAGACGGGAAAACGCATTTGACATGTTAATGACGTGGGATGCATTGAGAACAGCATCTCCCGTCCTTCTTCATTTATGACTTCAGACATTTCCAAAGGACTGTTACACGATAATTTATGTTTGAAACTTGAGTCATGAAAGGGACCAGATTCAATGCCACCGACTAGGGGCTGGCAACACAAAGGAAGGTTTTCCAGCCACTTGTACCTGGTGCCTCATCTTCATCCAGCTCGCTGCCAGCTATCAGTCTGCTCTTGCAGGGCCAACAACTCCTGGTCAGAGACTGCTCACCCTTTCAAACGGGTTCACGAGTTGGTGATACAGATAAATGTTCTCAAGAAATTGGGGTGGCTGGAGAGTTCCACATTCAATTTCCTTTATGATCTAAACTTTAGATTCAAAAGCATGATAATCCACCAAAGTAATAGCTCATTTCCAGATGTTCTATACAGTTAATCTTCTACCAAATGTCCCTGAAAAAAAAATGCACTTAGAACAATGTGTTGCTAAGTAGGATGGTTGTAGATTTCATAAATGCTTGAAAGGCAGAGAATTTCTGACTTAGAGTGTGGGAGAACAAGGAATAGTTTTAAGTCACTGTGTGACCTCCTGCCAAACACCTAACCCACGTAAGCCTCAGATCTTTACCTATTAGTGTGGTTAATGCTCAAACTTCACAGGCTTGCTTTAAGGATTAAACGAGATAACACATCAAGAGATTTAGCACTGCCTACTGCATAAAAACCACTCAATAAGTGTTTATACTTTAAAGAAATGTTTATTACATTATTATCATCATAAGAAGACTGGTTTCCAGGAAAAAAAAATGTAATAGAAAGAGGCATGAGGATGCTTGCTGTGGCCATGGCTGTAGCTTGAGAGGGATCACAAAGTTAGGGAGCCCAGGGAGGAAGTGGTCCCTGGGTTGCAGAGGTGATGATGAGACTGGGAACTGGAGGGGAGCCATGGGAAGGGAGAAGAAGAGAGAGCTGTGGAGAAACGAAAAAGTTACCTAAGAAACCAAGTTGTTTGGAAATAATTTCCAAGACTTAAGAAATTTCTCACAATTGGTGAATGTCCATTCTCCATTTGGGCAAACCATTGTGTGTTTCTGTATGTGCTTACCACAGAAAAAAAAAAAAAAACAAAAAAAAACAAAAAACCTCCAAAACGAGACTGAATTATTGTGTTTGCTTCTTTGCTTGGCTTTTTAAATGATTATCTCTTAGAACTCAAGGTCCTATTTTATATATCATTCTTTCTCTTCAAAACACAAACACTCCAATAATATTACAAAGTATAATTTCTATCATGTCAGTGGTAATAATACCCAAACCTTCTTGTAAGAATTTTTTCTTTTCTAGGAACCTATTCTTAGGATAAGCTGTTTCTAATTCACAATCACAAATACTAGGGTTCTAAGTCACCATGTGCAATGTTTACTAACATTTTTAAATAAAAAGTACAGCGATACTTTGCGAAGACTCTGAATGCATGATTGATTTTCTCCGAATGGTAACTCATTGTTGTGTTTAGTATCCACCTCCCCTTTCTTACAGCCAAAGTCAACAAACAGTGTGTTTACCACCTACAACATAGTAATGTTGATTCGTTATATATTTTTTCCTTTTTAAGAAAGATTTGTTTTAAAGAGAAGCGGGGAGGGAAACAGAGAAAGGAAAAAAAAAGGGAGACAGAGACACCATCCGCTGGTTCACTCACCAAATGTTCTCAACAGTCAGATCCGGGCCAGGCCAAAGCCAGGAGCCGGGAACTCCATCCTGGACTCCCACATGGGTGGCAGGGGCCCAGCTTCTTGGACCACCTTCACAGGGACATTCGCAGGATAGGCTGCTTAGCAGCTGAGACTGGAAGTGGCACTCCCACATGGGATGCCAGCCTCACAAGCAGTGACTGTGCCACAACGCTGGCCCCAACCTGTACTATTCTTGTCAGAGTTCTCTCTTTTTTTTTTTTTTTTTTTTTTTTTTTTACAGGCAGAGTGGTCAGTGAGAGAGAGAGACAGAGAGAAAGGTCTTCCTTTGCCCTTGGTTCACCCTCCAATGGCCGCTGCGGCCGGCTCACTGCGGCTGGCACACCACGCTGATCCGATGGCAGGAGCCAGGTACTTCTCCTGGTCTCCCATGGGGTGCAGGGTCCAAGCACTTGGGCCATCCTCCACTGCACTCCCTGGCCACAGCAGAGAGCTGGCCTGGAAGAGGGGCAACTGGGACAGAATCCGGCGCCCCGACCAGGACTAGAACCCAGTGTGCTGGCGCCGCAAGGCAGAGGATTAGCCTAGTGAGCCGCGGCGCTGGCAGAGTTCTCATTCTTTCAGGGTAAATATTTTCCCTAGATATAAAACTAAAGGTGACACACTGTTTTGAAGAAAACTATTTACTTGAAAGGCATAGTGCCACATGGGGAGGGGGAGGGGGAGGGGGAGGGGGAGGGAGAGAGAGAGGAATCTTTTGTCCACTGGTTCACTAGTGAAATGCCCACAGCAGCTGGGGCTGGGCCAGGCTGAAGCCAGGAGCCAGTAACTCCAACCAAGTCTCCCATGTGGGTGGCAGAAACACAAGCCATTGCTTGGGCCATCATCTGCTGTCTCTTAGGCACAGTAGCAGGAAGCTAGGAGCCACACTGAGGAGCCAGGACTTTATCCCAGGCACTCTGAGACACAAGCACCCAAAGGAGCAGCTTAACCCCCTGTAACACAATGGCTACCCCAAGATGACACAATTTGAAAAGTACAGTCTGGGTACCAGTTTACTTTATCAGAATGCCATCTAGGGGCAGTCTTTTGTGTAGTTGTTAGGATGCTGCCTGGAGTACCTGGATTTGATTCTCAATTCCATTTCTAATTTTACTTCCTGCTAATGCACACCCTAGGAGGCAGCATGTAATGGCTCAAGAAGCTGGATCTGTGCCACCATTTGGGAGACTCAGATTGTGTTACTGGGTTCTTGCCTCAGCCCATTCCAGCCCCAGCTGTTTCCAGCTTTGCGGACTGAACCAGAGATCTCTGTCTCTATCCCTCTTTGAATCCCTCCCTTTCAAATAAACATGAATAAATAAGAATTTTTAAAAAGAATACCACTGAAATTAATAACAGGAAGAATAGAAATTTACCCATTGAAGGGGAAAAAAGAGCCTATTTCCCAAATTAATTCAAAAACACAATTTCCAGGTGGGGACTGCAGCACTGTAGGTTAAGTAATTGCTTGGGATACCTGCATCTCACATCAGTGTTGGTTCAAGTCTTGACTGCTCGGATTTCAATCCAGCTTCCTGCTAGGGTGCATCCTGGGAGGCAGCTATTCCCTCTACCTCATGTAGGGGAATCCAATGGAGTTCCAGGCTCCTGGCTTCAGTTGGACACAGCCCTGGTCATTTGAGCAATCGGGGAGCCTACCAGAGGATAGAAGATCTCTATCATTCAGCCTCTCAAATATTTAAAAAATCTATCACCTACCTACAGCTTTCAGAAATTCCTAATTTACATCAGTTTCTTGTTGAAATAATTTGTCTCAGTCACAGAGAAAAGGATCAATAGACAAATTCATAAAAATTTGGAGGGGCCAGCATTGAGGCATAGTGGATTAAGCTGATGCTTGCAACTCAGGCATCCCATATGAACACTACTTAAAGTCCAGCTGCTCTGCTTCTTAGCACCCTGCTAACGTGCCTGGGAAGGCAGCAGAGGATGGCCCAAGTGCTTGGTCCCCTGCCACACAGGTAGGAGAATCAGATAAAGTTCTACGGTCCTGGCTTTGGCAGGGACCAGCTATGGCAATTGTGGCCAATTGGGTAGTAAACCAGCAGACAGAAGAGCTATCTCTTTCTTTCTTTCTCTCTTCTTTCCCTGTCATGCTTCCTTTCAAATAAATAAATAAATCTTTAAAAAAATTTTGAATTTTTCCCACTTTACTTCCCATTCATGCATTTTATTTTTATTTACCTTTAAAAGACTTTTCACAAAAGCCCCACCATATACTGTAATGGATTTTTGTGGAATACAGTAGCAGTTATTGATAAAACACACAATAAAACTTTTATTTTGCTGGCTTTACCTTAAATGATTCCTTGCCTGTATAATTACACATTCTCAACTGAACATTCTGTCCATTGAAGTGTGGATGAATTCTGAATTTAATTTTGACAAGCAGAGGTGTTTTCTTTCCGCCATGCCCTACGATGTGTTTGTGCTTTCAACAATGGAGGACACTCTTTAATGTATGTAAAAATGAATCTAAGCAGGGTCTGAAGCCACAGAAGAGTGCGCTGCACTCATCATGAAGCAGTCTTTGGGGCTGTTGATTACCTTTTAAATTCCCCAGCACTGGGGCCAGAAGGCTAACTTTTCTCAATAGAAAATCTGTAAAACTGTTTTGTATGGGATGAGGCTCATTCAAGCCTAGAGACTTAATACTGGTTTTAAGCACTTGTAGCCAAATAGAGAGGGGGGTTGAAAAGGAACGTGGAATGTGGGCAAGAGGGAATAAAGGGGAACAAGAAAAGAGAAGTCATGAAAAGCGTCTGAAAGAAAGGAAGAGTAATTAGAGGAGGGAGCGAGCAGGAAATCGCAGAGACACGGGGAGGCTCACGTTGCAGGCAGAGGCAAAGCTGTGTTTTTGGAGAATGGTGAATATCCACCCTCTTCTCATCTATTATGTCGCTGGCACTGCAGCAAAGGAAACACAAATATTTCAATATCGGTGGTGTTTTTAAAGGCCAATGGAAAGGAACTAAGGCAGCACATTTATCCTCCTCACTCACTGGCTCGTTCAAGGGCTACTTCAGGACAAATCGTTTCGGGGGGACAATAAATACAGCAAATGCATTTCTCTGTGTATGCTCTCTGTTTGTAAACACACATCCTAAACTTCTTCGGCAACACTTACCTGCACGTACTCTGCAAGTTTCTCTCAAAACAGTGGTACTAAATGAAGAACGGTTTACACTTTCAAGAAAAAAAAAAAAAAAACTGAACTGCCTAAGACATTTTCAAAGAAAACTTTGCCAATTTTTCTGAGTATATACACATTAACTCCTTTCCCTTGTAATTTTGGCTCGGGATGAAATGTCACATGTGAGCAGTTTATGTAACTTCATTTGATCAAATCTACTTCCTGGGGTGAGTGTGAAAGATATGAGCATCATTACTGAGGCGTTCGTCCAAGGGCTTTTCTCAAACCACTTCCCCTGCACAGGATCTATCCTGAGTGACACCTGAAGGCCGGACTTCTCAGGCCCAAGGAGGACGAGGGACAGAGTGTGCCAAAGTGACACTGGCAGACGGAGCAGACACGGAGCAGGCTCCAAGTGCGATCTTCAAAAAGCTGACGCAGAGGCGTTTTATGAAACAATATGGATGCTTCAAAATTTTTTGCACCAAAATGAACTTCTTTGGGGAGTAGGAGTTTAGCTTAGCGGTTAAGATGCTGCGTGAGTCATCATGTCTCACGTTGAAATGCCCGGATTCAGGTCTGGCTCCAGCCCCCAACTGCAGCTTCTTGCAAATGCAGACCTTGGTGGTTACTGTGACTGCCCCAAGTGACCAGGTTCCTGCCACCCACGGTGCAGACCTAAATGTAATTCCTGCCTGCTGGCTTTGTCCTCTGCCCAGTCTAAGTAGTCATTGACACTGGGGGAAGAACTAGTGGATGTGAGCACTGTCTCTCTCCCTCTCAAATAATAAATAAATAAATAAATTTTAAAAGGTTTCTTTTCATCTACATGAAAGGTACAGCAATGGGGCGGGGTCAGGGGCCCGGGACTCCATCCCAGCCTCCCACGTGGATGACAGAGGCCCGAGCACTTGAGCCTTCATTTGCTGCCTCCCAGGAAGCATTAGCAGGAAGTTGACCTGGAAGCAGAGTAACTGTGACACAAGCTGGCACTTCGGTATGGGATGGAGGCCTCCTAAGCAGCAGCTAACTCACTGCACTACGACACCCACCCCATAAATATTTTTTTAAAGAATAATCTTTTTGTTTCATTTTTCCATGAACATTTTGAACTATTCATTTATGGACAGAAATACAGTCCTGCCTCTGACAGAGCCATGGTTTTTGGAATATACACACACACATTTTATTTATTTATATATATATATATATATTTTTTTTTTCTTTGCACAAAACTGCTGCTTGTCACAATGACAAAGATCTCCTTGACCAAATCTCAGTCAGGCACTTCTAACTCACTTTTTGACAAGACCTTGACCTTGTTCACCATTTCCCCATGCCGTGCCTGCATAACCAGGATTTGCCAAGAATCCTGCTCAATCAGTTTAGAATCTTCTACCCTTGATATCAGATCCAATTCCTCATCTCCTGCCTTTGATGGATAAGCCCTTGGGCTGCCAACATCAAGAATGCCACCCTACCCTGTATGTGTCTTCTCTCAGTTTTCCATCTACTGCCCCTCAACCTGCTCCCTGGCTATAAATACACACTGGCTCTTGTTGCATTCAGAGTCCAGCCCAGCCTCTCTCCCATGTTGCAACAGATTTGACACCCAAGGCAATAAACAACCTTGAATAAAGTCTTGTTTACTGTTTCAACAGTGTGGTCCCAAACCATAGATTCCCCGTAAGGAACTGGGACAAATGGTGAGGACCACAGAAAGGGTGGTCAGCATGACACAGGGCGAGGCCTGTAAAGCAGAGGCCAATGCATCACTGGGTATGTACCGAGTAATGCTAGGGGAAGAGCTCATCTACCAGAAGCTTGAAGAAGATTTTTAAGACCAGAGGAATTTGGGGCGTACAGTCTCAAGCTCTGCCTGCCGTTTGACACCCAGAGTTGACCCAGCTGAAGGATCAGGCCAGTGTCCAGGACACTCTGGAGTCTGGGAGACAGCCTTAGCACCAGGGACTGAAAGGAGGGAGGCAGCAGCAGGAGGCAGCACTCTGATTACAGAGTTTGGAAAATGGATAGAGAACAAAGAACAGAGTGCTTGAGGGAAAGGCTCTTCAGCCCACTGGTCCCTAAACACTTCTTGGAAATGTGCTTCATCCTCAATGTGAATAAAAAAGGGACTGAGGTAGGCTGGGAATGACACTGCTCAGCTGAGCTCTTCTGAATGGGAGATATGCAACAAAATAATATCCAAATTAGGTATAATTTGAAAATATCCAAAAAACATGAAGAAGTGAATAAATATCAATCAAAGTCAGTGTAATGAATCATCCATCCAGTCTAATGTGACTAAAATCAAGGGAAACTACTAATCATAGCTTCTTTGAGAATTAGCTCCTTTTTTCTTATAAATGATGAAGAAAATGGTCTACGCAAACAAGAACCAATTCAGATTCCATTCTCTATTTGCATCTCAATATGATCTTATCTTTAACAGTAAAATTCTTTGGCTCTCTTAATGGTAGGGACAGTCAATCAAATCCACAGATTTAACAAACTACCAAACAATTCCCACTTTAATACACTCTATCAGAGCATTTTCCTAGGAGATTTCTCTATCACTGCTCCCAAAGTAGAAAGCAAAATGCATACTCTAATTTTTGCAACATCAAAAACATTCACTCAACACCTTTACTTCATAGCAAGAAATAAGAAAATTATGAGCAAGATTATTTCTTCCCTTTGGATAAATAATACCCAGCCTCCACTACAAAAACAGCAGCAGGGCAGGCATTTGGAGCGGAGATTAAGACATTGCTCTGGATGCCCACGTTCCATCTGAGTGCCTGGTTTCATGTCCCAGCTCCACCTTCAATTCTAGCTTCCTGCTAACGTGTACCCTGAGAGGTAGTGGTGATGGCCCAGTGGTTTGGTTCCTGTCACCCATGTGGGAGACTTAGACTGAGTTCCAGGTTTGTGGCCCTGGTCTTGCCCACTTGTGGCTGTTGCAGGAATTTGGGGAGTGAGCCAATGGATGCAAGGGCTCTTTTGCTCTATTTCTGTCTTTCAAATAAGATAACAGTAACAATAATAATACATTAAAAACAAAACAAAACTAGAGAAAACAGTAGCCACTGAATCTTTCCTAGAGTTTCTCTATCCATATCTTCAATACTGGCAAAAGAAAAATAGAAACAGAGTCTACTGTCCTTATTCCTCTCCAAAGTCCTGTTTTTTTTTTTTTTTTTTGTTTTGTTTTTGTTGTTGTTGTTGTTGTTTTGACAGGCAGAGTGGACAGTGAGAGAGAGACAGAAAGGTCTTCCTTTGCCGTTGGTTCACCCTCCAATGGCCGCCGCGGCCCGCGCGCTGTGGCCGGTGCACCGCGCTGATCCGATGGCAGGAGCCAGGTGCTTCTCCTGGTCTCCCATGGGGTGCAGGGCCCAAGCACTTGGGCCATCCTCCACTGCACTCCTTGGCCACAGCAGATCCTTGGCCACAGCAGAGAGCTGGCTTGGAAGAGGGGCAACCGGGACAGAATCCGGCACCCAGACCAGGACTAGAACCCGGTGTGCTGGCACCGCAAGGCAGAGGATTAGCCTAGTGAGCCGCAGCGCCGGTCTGTTTTTTTTTGTGGCTGTAATCTCTTCTTCGCAGCACCTAAGCCATCGTGGTGTCCCGAGTCTTATTTTCTACATCCCTTGGGTTCTCCTCCTTACCCATTGACAGAGATATAACTGGAGTGGACAGGGAGGAAGGAATACACCCCAGGGATCAATTTATCTTTGGAAAGGGAATTGACTAATAGGCTTTTTTCTGTCTCTAATTTCTGCGACCCCACACCCCCACCCCCCAGTCAGGGGGATTCCTAGACCAATTCTTTCCCAGCTGTCAAAAGCACCTGCTCTCAGTCCTCGGCTCAGCCCTGGCCAGGGCCCTCGTGCAGCTGTCTGCTCTCATCCATGGTCGGGGTACACACCTCCCTCCGGGGGGGCCAAAGCACAGGGAGACTTCTGGTCAACATCAGCCCTTTGCCGGCACTCTGGCAGAAAGAGCACCACAAGACGGGCCACCCACTCATCACCTTCTTCCGTGTCTGGGGCCAAACCAGGAAAGGTTCAATAGGAGGTCAGAAGGCAAAGAGGGCATGCAGGGAAGACGTTCAGGAGGATCTTGCTGAATTTTTCTGGGATGCCAGCCAAAGCCTGGGTTAACCTTGTTTGCGTCACTGGTAAACTAATCACCCCCTTGCTGGAATGGGAAAGTGAGATGTGGCCTTGGTTAAATTTGGGAAATTCAAGGACCTGAGTTTTGTGAGCTGAATACATTCCTATGGCTGGGAGACACTGTAAATGATTACCTTTCTTTCTGTTCTTGTATCTGCAGCTCAAAGTGTCTGGTATGGTACCACTGAAACTGATCAACAACATCAGTAGTTTATGTGTAATTCTAGGAGTGAATACAATGTATACAGAGTAGGACACAAATAAGCTCTGCACATCATATAGTAGTTCAATCCAAATCCACAAATATTTATTGCATGCTTATGTATTGTCAGGCATGGTCCTGGCCACGGGAGATGTAGCAGCAGGTCAAGTAGACGTACCAACTGCCTTCATGGAGTTTCAGATCTAAAGGATTCTTTCTTACTGCTCCTTCTTTCCTTTCTCTTTGCCTCACTCTAGTTGATCTTAAACTATCTCTTGGGTGAACAATGGGCACCAGTTCTTTGTCTGAAATAGCTGACATGCATCAACTCCAGACTGAAGACCAAGCACTCCAGTGAACACTTGGCTCATTGCATTTTCTCTGATGAGTAACCCTGTGAAGACAGCACTATGATGAAGAGGAAATGGAGGGACCAAGAGACACAGAAAACTGTGTAAGGCCACAGTGCTGTTTAGTGGTGGTTTTGGAACATGGGGCCAGGCGGTCTGGCTCCATAGCTGTAGTTCACTAGTCTACTCCTCAACCATACCAATTTCTTCCAGATGTCTCTTTCATTCAGGCTCTCCTTGCTTAACCACTACAGTCCACATTCTCAGATTATGATTTTATTCTATTCAGGAGGCAGAGAGAGCTTGAGAGCAGCCATCAGCTAGTTCACTCCCTAAATGCCTACAATGGCTGGAACTGGAGCTGGATCAGAGCCAGGAGCTGGCAACTCAAGCCAAGTCTCCCTCGTGGGAAGCAGGGACCCAATTACTTGAGTTATCACTGCAGCCTCCCAGTATCTGCATTAGCAGGAAGCTGGAGGCAGGTAGGAAACCCAGGTACTCTGCTGTGGGACAAGTGCACCTCAATTGACATCTGAATAGCTAGGCCAAAAGCCCACCCCATAGAAGTGTGATTGGCTTCTTGGAACTACACTTATGGAATGCATAAAATCTCTTCTCTTTATATATTTTTTTTTTAAAGTCCACCCCACAAACCTTTTTAAAGCCTATCTCTGATCATGTTATTCTCCTCCTTAGACACTTTCGTGACTCTGTACTAATTGCTGAATTATATACAAAGGCTTCAGCCTAGCACAAAAAGCCTTGTTCAATCTTTCTTCAACATACGTTTGCAATTTTCTGGCCGCTTCCTGTGGGTGGTACACATCAAGGGACTTAGACTACTCACGTTCCCCCAAACCTAGCTAATTCCTCTTGCCCTACTTTTATCCCTTCCATTTCCCCAAACGCGTTTCCAAAGCCATCTCTTCCTTGGTGCTCTATTTTCCTGCTTGGAATCACCAAATGCTTTATGTGGCACACACCCACAGCCATGTCTGAGATTGTTTGCATAGCCTCAGGGGAAACTGGATTAGAACCTGAAGCTGAGCTCTGAATTCAGATTGGCATGAGTTCAAATTTCTGGTTGTGGAGTCTTGGACAAGTTGGATCATCCCCTTCATGGCTTCCCATTGCAATTTTTGTGGGGAGGAAAAAAAAAAAAAAGACTTCAGGAATCCAAAATAATTTTGTAAAAATAAAATTCCTTTAAAATCCAAATTCTACTAAGCCCAGCCTTCCTCTCCACTCGGATTTCCTAAGTGAGGCCAGCTTCTGCTTGACCACGGAGTTCCCCTTGAGAGGCCCATCTCCAGTTCATCAAGGCCCCCGCAGGCAACCACACTCCTACCTGAAACTTCCTGTGCTGCGTCATCTGCCCGGCTCTTGGGGTCCCCTCACACGTCAGTTTTATTTTATTTTTTATTTTTTTGACAGGCAGAGTGGACAGTGAGAGACAGAGACAGAGAGAAAGCTCTTCCTTTTTCCTTTGGTTCACCCCTCAATGGCCGCTGCAGCCGGCGCACTATGCTGATCTGAAGCCAGGAGCCAGGTGCTTCCTCCTGGTCTCCCATGGGGTGCAGGGCCCAAGCACCTGGGCCATCCTCCACTGCACTCCCGGGCCACAACAGAGAGCTGGACTGGAAGAGGAGTAGCCGGGACAGAATCCGGTGCCCCGACAGGGACTAGAACCCGGGGTGCTGGCGCTGCAGGCGGAGGATTAGCCTAGTGAGCCGCGGCGCCAGCCCCATGTCAGTTATAAACCTGTCCCTGTTTCAGAAAAGAATTCCATGATTATCCTATTCCAAAGTAAATGCCCCCTTCTCCCGCCCACCCTGCAACTAGTTCCTTTCCTTGTATGAGGGGACTTCAAAAAGTTTGTGGAAAGTGGAATGAAAAGATGAAAAAAAAATTAAAATTCATGCATAACATATGCGACATATACTTTGTATGCATTTTTTGAAGATCCACTGTTACACAGGGATTTAAAAAATATTTTGCGCCAAAATAAACATCTAATTCCGGTTTCCATGAAGTTTTGGGAGTATCTTCATATGGATTGTGATTAGATATTTTTGTGGCTTGCTTGTAGGTCTGCTGCTCCCACTAGATTTATAAGCTCCTGTCTTAGCTTGTTTTTCTGTTACTCTAACCAGAGACTTGATAATTTATTTAAAAAAAGTTTATTTGGCTCATGGTACTGGAGCTTGGCCCCGACATCTGGCTGTCATCTGGGGAAGACCCACTTGCTGCATCATACGGCACGGTGGAGGGCATCAGAGACTGCCAGCAGGCTCATTGGCTCCCTCTTCTTGCCACCATGGGAGCCCCTCTCTCCTGACCTCGGTTTATTCTAATGACCTCCCCTAGCCCCCACCTCCAAATCCCATTCACATAGGACACTGGGGTAAGGACACATTCAACCCCTGGCAGCTCCCTTACAAGCAGGAAAGATGTCTGGCGATGGCACACGCAGATGCTCAGGAGGACAAAGAAAGAAATCCCTGTGTACCCCAGTTCCCACATTTAGGAGCTGGGAATAGCAACCATGCAAGCCCATCGCTTTCAAGAAGCAGAGCACAAAGTCCACACAGGACAGGTGCTCAGTAAACAGTTACTTCCACTTCTGCTCTGCAGTCCCCGCAGGGGAACCATCTCTTCCCTGCATCCTCCGCACGCCTAGCCAGTGCTTGGAGTACCGTGAGCATCCATCAATACTTGCTTGAACTAAATTAAGCATGCCATCTAAAAATCACAATTTTTCATTTCTGCCAAATTTACTTGATTTCATTCACTGCAGAGATTCGCTTCCCTAGGATCATACAATAAAGCATCCACTGCACCTTTGCTATTGTGATTAACCAAGTGAGCACACACACAGGAGTCCACAGCAATAAGCTAGCAATACTAAGCCGCCTTGTGTGAAACACTAGGAAGAATTCTCCCTGGGCAATTTTCTTCCTAATTAAAACTTAAGATCCTATATCTATTATCTATCTATCTATATATGTACATACATACATATAAGATATCTACACATGATTTAACATGTACATGACTTGCTTTATATATACTATGTCAAAAACAAGAAAACCAAATATTTGGATAAACAAGTAATTTGCTTCAATGTGCTTATTCAAGATTTAATTGTTAAACAGAGAAGAGTTTGAGAATTTTTGCAAAGTCAGTCAAGATTTCTGAAAAGAAACACAACTGTTTTAATCCTACTGTACAGACCATTAGCAAGCTGTCAGGGGAATAAAGAAGGCAGTAAACTGAAAATGTGTTCAGGTTTGGGTGACCACTTAATTTAATGCCCAAACAGACATCTGTAAGAGTAAAAGGAGGCAGCTTTGATGAAACTGAGACCACAGACTAAAACCTGGATTCTTCCAGGATGGATATCTTGTGTTCTGCATTTGAGAATAGCTTAATTCTAATGATACTATGCCAATAAAAACAAAGATTTTTCTATTTTCCATATATGTGCCTATGTCTTGCACTGTTAACTAAGATTGTCTTTATTTTAGATAATACAACTTTAGAATTCTGTTCATTATGATATGAGCACAATGTCTGATTCACTCCAGGAAAGGGTCACACGAAAAAGGTGGTCGAAAACAGCCCCAATTCAGTGGAAAGGAGGGTGCGAGGGCCACCCCAGTGGATTCCAATGCGCACTGATTCCGGTGCAGCCCATGCCTGCCCCTCCATGTGTCTTCCCAGTGTGGGGGTACTCCCAGCGTGAATGTCTTTCTCTTCCATCCAAACAAATCTTCATTTACGTCTGAATTTGATTTTCAAACCATGTCACCTCATTACACTTACTGCATTTTAAATTATATTTAAAATTGAGGTAAATAATTTAAAGAGAAAGTATCAAGGGCTTGAAATGAATATCCTTAAATATAAGCAATCAGATATTTTTGTGGTGTGTGGTGACATTAATGGGGTGACACAGAGTAACTGCTGACAATTATCAGAAGATGGAGCAGAGGTCTTGCAGGAAAATCACTCCCAGGTGACAAAATATTGAAAATTCAATTATACTCTGTTTATTACAGGCTTACACTAGCAACTATATTCCTAATAAAGACTTTGATAATAAACAAATTAATGGAAACACAGGGGAGTACTTTTAGGAATATCTTTTTCTCCTTGCAGTATTCCATAATATTGATTCCTAATGTGCTCCAAATGACAGTGTAAACCTTGCTAAAGAAATTCTTAATATAAATTATATGCATAAGAACAAATGATATATTAAAGTACCAGAGATTATGAAAATAACTTTAATATATAATGACAATGTGCAATAAATTTAATGTTTAAAATTTCAAGGTATACGAGTATATAAATCACTTCAGAAAGAAAATCCAGTAAATGCAAATGAGGAGACACCATAGTAAGGGAGGCACAAATGGTCTGAATTCTAATTAAAACCGTATGTCATGGAAGTCAATGCATTTACTCTCTTACAAATGCGAGGTTTTTTTTTCTTTTAAAACACCCACAACATGAAACTTTTAACAAAATATTTTTACAAAAGTCAGAGTAAAAGACTCCTATTTTTCAACCATGGGAATTAAGATATTTATCTGCATAGGGCTACATTTTTCTATTGATTCCTTCTGTCATTTTCCTGATATTATGCCAAGTTCAATGGCTATTTCACTCATTCACTCAATCAATGACTAGAAAAATATCACTGGTCACGTATTTTGTGTGTGGCGCCTACTGCTACACAATCCATGGGGTAGGCTTAGAAGCCTAGTTCCCCCGCCTCACCACCACCTTTAGACAATTAGGGAACATCAAGAAGGTACCCGACAACTTCAGGAGAATGTAGTAAATGCTAAATGCCCAGACACCACGGGGAGCATGCACACTGTGGGCCGTTAGAGGCCAGCCGGCTTAATCACCCTTTGGGTTATGAAGATGATTAAAAGGATGAGGCACTTCAGCTGAGCCTTGAAGGACTGGAGGGTTTTGATCAGTGCAGAGCAGCTGTGAGGACGCTGCAGACTGTCAGCATGGCAGCTCCGTGGCAGAGTCGAGAAAGCACGCGGTTTACTCACAGGATGGCAGACAACACACACGAGGCCGGGCTAATGCCCTCACAAGGAATGAAGAGGGACGGGAGACTATTAGGTGTTTAAATAGCAGGAAAGAAAAGCTTAGAGAATTTGTCTTCCTAAGAAGGCTGAATCTACTTCTGTCCTGTCTTAGTGAGCAGCATTTATGAAGCCAGCATCAGGAGAATGAGAAGAAAGAAATTAATTTCCACGTGAAAGGGCCAAAAAAGTGCAGAAATCTGGAAGAAGGAATACACGAGGGGGTCTTCAAAGAAGTTCACGGAAAGCGTGTATTATGAAAAAAACTATGCATGGGTTTCATATATATATAATATATATATATACTGAGTTGACACCACAATCTATCTTTTTTTTTTTTTTGCCATGTGAAAAGCTGAGGGACAGAGCAAGCAAGAGAGTACTCCCATCCACCGGCTCACTTCCCAAAGGCCTGCAACAGGTGGAACTGGCAGATGTGGGAGTCAGGAGCTGGAACTCAATCCAGGTCTTCCAATGGGTGGTGGGGACTCAACCACTCAAGCTATCACCTAAGGCCCCACAGCGTCTGCCCTGGCAGGAAGCTAGAACCAGGAGCCAGAGCCAAGAATCAAACTCTGATGCTCTGATGTGGGATGCAGCTGTCTTATCCAGGCACCTCACTGCAGGGCCAAATGCCCATCCTAAATTTTTCTTTTAACTCCAATTTTTTCTGAAACTTTTTGAGGTACCCTCATATATATTTTTATACATCGAGGACTAAAAGTCATTTTAAAATACATAGTTTGAACGTGAGGTAAGTTTATAGCAGTGGAAAGATTTCCAAAAGTTAAGGAGGACAAAGTAATACGCTTAAAAGTTTGGAAATGGTAGGTGGGTAGAAAAAACAGAAAACTGAGCTCCACTTTATTAAATCATTTGATTGCAACAATGAAAAACATACAAGTTGTCATGTGATTTCATATTTTAAAACTTACAGCAGTTTGTGTTTGAAAAACTTCTTTTAAAATTTTCCCTTGTGTGGGTCCGGCACTGTGGCAAAGCGAGTAAAGCCACCACCTACACTGCCGGCATCCCAGATGGGCACCAGTTTGAGTCCCAGGTGCTCCACTTCTGATCCAGCTCTCTGTTGTGGCCTGGGAAAGCAGTACAAGATGGCCCAAGTCCTTGGGCCCCTGCACCCGTGTGGGGGACCCAGAAGAAGCTCCAGGCTCTTGGCTTTGGATTGGCACTGCTCCGGCCATTGTGGCCAATTAGGGTGTGAACCATTGAATGGAAGACCTCTCTGCCTCTTCTCTGTGTAACTCTGCCTTTCAAATAAAAATCTTTCAAAAAAATTTTTCCCCTTGTGAAAGAGAAAGACTACCTTTAGTTTACAACTCATATTCGCAGCTTTCTATGACAATATGATTTTTTTTCTATGACAATATGATTTTTTTTTTTTGACAGGCAGAGTGGACAGTGAGAGAGAGAGAGACAGAGAGAAAGGTCTTCCTTTGCCGTTGGTTCACCCTCCAATGGCTGCTGTGGCCGGCGCGCTGATCCAAAGGCAGGAGCCAGGTGCTTATCCTGGTCTCCCATGGGGTGCAGGGCCCAAGCACTTGGGCCATCCTCCACTGCACTCCCTGGCCACAGCAGAGAGTTGGCCTGGAAGAGGGGCAAGAGGGACAGAATCCGGTGCCCCCACTGGGACTAGAACTCGGTGTGCTGGCACCGCAAGGCAGAGGATTAGCCTAGTGAGCTGCGGCGCTGGCTCAACAATATGATTATAACTAGGAAGAGGAATGGAAAAGACAGCAGCCAAAGTAACAAACGCTGGTGAGGATCTGAAGGGAGCTCGCTTAGACTCTTCATGGGAATGCAAATTAGTGTAGTCATTATGGAGAACAGAATGGAAGTTTCTAAAAAATAAAAATAGACCTAGCATATAACCCAGCTATCCCACTGCTGGTATACATCTGAAGGAAATGAAATCAGTGTGTCAGAGAAACCTGCAATTCCAAATGCACTGTAGCACTGTTCACAGAAGTCAAGATGCAGAAGCAACCTAGATATTCATCAATTGATGAATGGATCAAAAAAAGACATATACACAGGGGAATAGTATTTGGCCATAAAAAGGATTTTTGGGGGCCAGTGCTGTGGTGTAGTGGGTTAAGCTGCTGCCTGCAGTGCCAGCATTCCATATGGGCACCAGTTCAAGTCCCGGCTGCTCCACTTTCCAATCCAGCTCTTTGCTACAGCCTGGGAAAGCAGTAGAAGTTGGCCCAAGTCCTTGGGTCCCTGCGCCAGCATGGGAGACATGCAGGAAGCTCCTGGCTTGATTTTCACAGCTCCGGCCATTGTAGCCAACTGGGGAGTGAACCAGCGGATGGAAGACCCCTCTCCCTCTCTCTCTGCCTCTACTTCTCTCTCTATGTAACTCTTCCAAATAGATAGATAACACTTTAAAAAATATTTTGACATTTGCAGAAAACCTGATAGAATCAAAATCATTGTTATGTGAAATAAGCCAGACACAGAAAGAAAGAAAAATATTGCATGTTATTTCCATATGTGTCTCTTAAAAAAAAAAAGTAGATCTGGACTTCAGACAGTGATTACGAAAAGTGAGAAAGGGTAAGGGGAGGGGAAAGGAAGAGGTTAGGTAATGGGCACGCACACACTGGTTAAGGGATGGGTTCTAGTATTGGGCACTGCAGTGAGGTGCTGCATTCTGTATGAAGAACCAAAACAGATAAGGCGGTAAGCTTCAGACAAAGGACCAGAAAATGGAACAGCTAATTGCCTGGTAGGACTGGCTTGCCCTGTGTATATGTTTTCAAATACTGCACTGCTCCCCACAAAAGGTAGAAGTATTACATGTCAACCCATAATAAAAAAATTATTTAAAAAAAATGAAAAAGATTATCAAAGAAGTTCAGGTGCCAACAGCAAAAGCAGAATCCAAAATCAAACACAAGGGGGCTTCAGAAAGTTCCTAGAAAGTGCATAGATTGTGATGACTCCATTAGTAACAAAGCACTTTGCTACAGGCTAATCTTTAATGGAAAAAACAGGTATTCAAATGATGCATTGCCCAAAATAATGAGAAAGTCATGCAAAAATACTAAAACAAAATATGTGGCTGAAGTGGTCAGAAATGCACAAGTGGTAATTCCTATTAGAGTTATTTCTAAAATACTGTATAAGACGCACTATGGTGGGTACTGTTTTTCAGCTTTGCAGCCCTTGAAAGAAGAGTCATTGAGCAATGCCTTGACTGTGTTTGCTGAATGAATAAATATAAAACAGTCAGGAAATCTTGGATGACAAGGTTTGACCAGGTGGGGAAATCTGAAATGAAGTTCAAAAGCTATTAAAAAAAAAAAAAAAAAGAAAAGAAAAGAAAAGAAAAAGCTGGAACAGGAGAGCCAGAGAGAAGCTTACACAACATCCTCTCAGTAGGGAACTCGCGATACCAAAACCTCCCAAAAGGATCGGAACGCACAGTAGAGAAGCTCAGCTGGGAGACCTGTAGGGAAAGGCTGGGCAACTCGCTGTGAAGACAGGGACAAACACGAGCTGCTGAGGGCTTACATCTTGGGGTCTCTCCACCATCTAGTGGGAACTCTCTTGTCTTAGGTCTGAAGGCACAAAGAAAAGAAAACTGCCTAAGGAACAATGGAGGCTACTGGCAGTGGAGAAGTTACCTTTCTCTCGGCATAAGGCAAGGAGGTGACAGGGGATGTAACATGGCCAGGACATTCAAACTGGAAATCCACATCCTAAGTTAATACTCAATGCGGCAGAAAATTATGAGATTTTGTCCATGTTAATGTTACTTCCAAATGGATTAGTATTTTCCTTTAGTGTCTGACAGGTCATCACTCTACTATGTGAACAGACCTCTTTGAGGACTGAATATTTATAATTACAGCTACAACTGGAGCTGTGATTAGATGCATCACAACTGCTTTGTGTCTTACATGTTCCACTACTGTAAACGACTATCTGCTTAATTGACCAATGATCAGAAGTCTGCACACAAAACACTCTTTGAAAAACATATTTTCCAGGTGAACTACCAAAGAATTAGAAAGTTAAAATACATTTTAAAGACAAGAAAGACAATTAGAAGTTGTTAACCACAAAAACTGCTCTGTCGGGTATTTTAAAAAAATTGGTAGAGATGTCAGTGTCATCCTTAATATGGAAAATATGCAAAATATAGTAAAAGAAAGAGTCTACTGGTGTATGTTTTTCATAACATAATGAATCTGTTGACAGTACATATATTGCTGTTATTTATAATCCCACAGTGACAAGAAAATGTCACCAATTACTGGCTACAATGACAGAACACAGTTTATTCCTAATGATTTATACCCGTTAGGAAAAAAAAAGTAGGCTACTAAAAAACAGCTATCATTCTATTCCCCAGTAGTAGTTTTCTAACTGGAAGTATATTTGCAAAGGATAACAAGTTATTTTTGTTAATGAGCCTTTGCATAATTTACCTATATAAGACCTCAAGGTAGAGACTAAAATAAGCTATTCTAAGGCATACTTTAAAAACTGATAGAAACTGAAATATCACGTTCCTGGAGCAGCCTCTCACCAACCTCCCTGCCGTGTTCCCTCTTACGCTCAGGTCTCTTTAAAGCTGCACTGACTTTTAGGGTGTGCGAAATAAAATTTGAAAAGCTACTAAATCAACCCATCCAGTAGAGAGTTATTGCCCAGCCTGGCTTAGGAAGAACTGCAGATTGAACCAAACATGAATTTGACGACCTCTGTTACAAAGAAATTCAGAATGATGACAGGAGAGGGGAAAAGGAGCAAAAGGGCCTGCAAAGCAGGAAACTCAGTGTCCACAATCGTTTCAGAAGGGCAACACTGCAGGGTGAGGAGAGCGGGAAGAAGACTGGGACGGAATCATTCACAGTGGACCTCAGGAATGAAGATTCTATGGGAAATTCTGAAAATTCCAACGTCAGAATTACAAAGAAATTCATGAAGAAGCAGGAGAAAGAAAAAGACAACAAAGAATGGGTTCCCAAGGGTTACAGTAAAATCACAGCACGGCCTGGGTCAGAGTTGAATAAAGGGGCCATAAACAGAGATGTAGCCACAGAGAACATGTTTTGGAGTCAAACAGCATGTTGCACTTGAAAGGCAGAGGCACAGAGACAGATGGACAAAGACACCTGTTCATCTGTTGGTTCATTCCCCAAATGCAGGGTCAGGCGGAAACTAGGAGCATAGCGCACCATCCAGGTCTCCATGTGGGTGGCAGGAACCCCAAATACTTGGGCCATCACTGCTGCCTCCCAGGATGTGCGTTAGCAGGAAGCTGGAATTGGAAATGGAGCCAGAACTCAAACCCAGACCCTCAAATATGGGATGCGGGCATCCCAAGCAGCTTCCCAATTGCTGTGCCAAATGCCTGCTCTAGGCAGCACCATGCTTTATAGCATGGTGCTGAGACACCTCACGGACATTAAAAATGACTGTGAGTGGAAATGTGGAGTTACTGTTATTAAAACGGTAAGAGGGATGTTGGTACATGCACAAGAATGCGTGTGTACATTGTGGGGGGAGGGAGGAGAGAGAGAAAGGAGAGAATTTTGAGGTGCTCACAAATGAAGAGGACATGGTGAATGGGGGAAAGCTCAGTGAAGAGTAAAAATGATTAGAGCTAGCAGGTAGGACTGACTTATCAAGAAATGAATATTGGAGCTAATTAGCTTTGAGAGAAAAAGAATAACAGTCTTGTTCTTCAAGTACAAGAATGACTATGACACGAAGCCAAGGCCCAACATCTTTCTACTTCATACCAAGACTTTGGGATAAAAAGCAGGGGAAAAATGCTAATGAAACCCAGATACAAGTGAATTCAGAAAAAACACAAAATCTAGTTCAGTTGTGTCTCTCTAGGCTTCCTTACAGAGAACAGAACTAGTGTCTCACAAGGTCTGTGCCAGGCGTATGATGAAGATGTTCAATTATCTGGCAGGTCTACTAGAAATATAAAGCAGAATTGATTTGAAGAGATCATTTTCCCTAGAAACAAGCTGATAATCACATGAATGTTCTTCCACTGAAACAATAAACTGAACCAGACTGTGTTTTAAGAGCCTGTAGTATCTCAAGAAAGACACAGACATTGATACGTGGAAATCAAATATGACCACAGTTTAACCAAAGTGTATGTTCCATGTCAAATCTTTCTCTCTGAAAACTCTGTGACTGGAAGAAAATACATTAACTCTTGTTTGTTTGTCAAAACTGACTTAATTATATATTTTCTAAAAGGATTGAGGGATGGGTGTTTGGCCTGGTGGTTAAGACACCAGTTAGGACACCCACATCCCACAGTGGAGTTCCTGGGTTCAACTCCCAGCTCTGGCTCCCAATTACAACCTCCTGCTTATGTGCAGGCAACAATGAAGGCTCAAGTACCTGCATTCCTGCTACCTACCTGGGAGACCTGGACTGAGTTCCAAGTATCCAGCTTCAGGCCCCAGCTTCAGCCACCACCACCCACTCAACTGATAGGGCATCTGGGGAATGAACCAGCACAAGCTTACGCTCTCTATGTGTGGGTCAAATAAATAAATAAGCACAATTAAAAAAAATTATTTGAAAGGCAGAGTTACAGAGAGGGAGAGACAAAGGCCTTCCATCTGCTGATTTACTCCCCAGATGGCTGCAATGGCCAGGGTTGGACCAGGCCGAAGTCAGGAGCTGGGAGCTTCATCTGAGTCTCCTATATGGGTACAGGGGCCCAAGGACTTGGGCCATCTTCTGCTGCTTTCCCAGGTGCATTAGCAGGGAGCTGGATCGAAGTGGAGCAGCCAGGACCCGAACCTATGGCCATACAGGATGCTGGTGATATGGGCAGCAGCTTAACTGGCTACGCCACTACACCAGCCCCCAATAAATTAAAAAAAAAAAAAAAAAAAAACAGATTGAAATGTTTAAAAGGTAATCTTAGTTATCTTTTTATTCATCTATTTAATGTAGTACCTGCTTGCCAGGTATGGTAAGGAATTCACCAAACAATTTCTAAGCAAATTTTATAAGCTTATTTAATAAAATATCATAGAATTTAATTTTTACATACATAAAACTCTTAGCACTGAAACAAATCTATTTTAGGAAACTGAAATGACATAAAAATATAGATGGAAAAGTCAAAACAAAATGAAAGCTACAAAACTGTGTAGCAATAGTTTATGTTGTGTTAGTTCAAGGATCACAGGTCCAGTCTTCACACACTTAGACACACACAGACACAAGGGAAACTTGGATTAGGTTTCACTGTTGCAAAAAAAAAGAATCAAATTTTCCCTGCCACTTTAAGAGGATTATTAGATTTTCATGCTTCACATCTTCAGTTGGCTGGACCTACCCTGACCCAATACGACTTCATATTTTGAGGGAAATCCTTGAGAGAGAATTTTGCAAAATTAGCTTTGTAATCTTAATCATAGATAAAACAATGAATAATTAAAAAATAGCAATTCATATTTAAATTTTCTTCAATAAAAAAGACACAGTTTGAAGAAACTCAGACTCAAGACACTGGGTGAACTGGTCAAGGTAAAACAATGAATTAATGATAGAACCAGGAGAAGACACTGAGTCTTAGAACTTTTAATTAAGTACTTTACCACTGCACCTGCGAAGCTCTCGTAATACAGAAATTTTTTTTAAGTTTTTATTTATTTGAGAGGTAGAGTTACAGACAGAGAGAGAGACACAGAGTAAAATGTCTTTCATCCACTGGCTCACTCCCCAAATGGCCACAACAGCCAGAGCTGGACCAACCCAAAGCTAGGAGCCAGAAGCTTCTTCCAGGTCTCCCATATGGGTGTAGGAGCCCCAGCACTTAAGCCATCTTCCACTTTCCCAGGCCATTAGCAGACAGCTGGATAGGCAGAGGAGCAGCGGGGACACAAACCATTGCCCATAACGGATGCCGGCGCCACAGGCGGAGGCTTAGCCTACTATACCACAGCGCCTGCCCCAGAATTATATCTTAAACCAAGGTGTGTTGAACAAATTCCACTGCAGAGAAGTTCATGGTGATGTGGCAGCATTCACATTTATAAGGCTCTTTGCATCTCCTTGAAAAAGATAAGTTTTCTCAGGGGATCTCTCTCTGCTATTGTCAGGACACCAACAGATTCTATGCAAGAACAGGCAGTGTATTACAGGGGATTCTGGAATTAGACTGTACCTTTAAATCCTGGCTTTGTCCTTTAACATTTGTGTGTCCTAAGCACTAGCCTCCAAGGGTGACTGTAAAGATTTATGTAAGTGCTCAATAAAATCCAAGTATCACTGCCTCTGTCTCTAATAACTTCTCCTCTGCCATTTGGATTCTCATATAATGATTTTTCTGAAAACAATAAATACAACCTTCACATCCCAAATCCTTAACAATTATCATTGGAAAGGTCAGTGTTACAAAATAACTGTTTTCAAAATGCTACTCTACAGTAATGACACTTTCTATGGGAAGTCAAAGGACTTCAGAGAGAACCCAAATTGTCCCCTAAGGGAACGATGTCTGAAGAGCAGAATCAGCATTGGCTGAAGTTAAAGAGTTTTTGTGGTGAAAATTTCTAATTAAAGTAGGATAAGAAACCTATCTCATGGAAAGGGTCAGCCTAAGCTCTCATTTGTTTCTGATGTTTCTTCAGGGAAAGAAATCCTGCCTGACAGCTGTCAACTATCAATGAACTATACATCCGTACACAGTACTTACAATATGGGCAAGTCACGAGGACTCACAAGTATATGCGGGCAATGTTCTTGTTCCTAAAGTACAAACTGTCACTTCCAAATATTCTTCTCAACCATTTTTACCCCATTTAGAGATCAATCTGGGGATGGCTCTAGCTGAAGATATGAAACACCCTAAGCAAACCTTGTAACCTGTTCCTCCTTTCTGACCTTCTGCACTAATCTCTTGAAACTTTGGGATAAAATAATAAATGCACCCATTCTATGAATGGCGAAACCAGGAAGTTAACAGAGACCATCAAAAGATGTAAATGCTGACAGTAAGAGAGCTACTGCACTTGCAGTTCTTTATCTTTGAGAAGGGCCCAGTGCTGGGGCATCTGCTGTGCTTTTAACAAGCCATCTACATAGCTCAATTATCTTGACTTAAAATCTTCATCAGGACAGAAACTCAGGGGTAGAAGACGAACATGATTTATTACTAATCTTGTACAGGAAATCTACTTTATGGTGTGATTGTTTTGAGATCTGACAGAGCATGACTAAAATGCGTGGGGACAAAATACTCTCAGACTCTACATTTCAACCCTTAAGGTCTTACTCTTGTAGCAAACGAGTGCACCTTAGGGCACCGGAGTATGTGGGAGTTAACCGGAATATTGTGATGCAGCACTTGTGTTGGGTACTAAGTGATCAATGAACACCCTTTCTAAGGGATGACTCAGGAAACTTGGAGAAACAACTTTTCTCTTTCAAGTCCAAATTCAATCTGCTACTGTTCACTATCTATCTTGTTCTCTAATACGATCATTACATTTGCTTCAGTCCACATTTATTTTTGAGTTTTGACCAAATCTTCACATTTCGTATGCTAGCCCACAAGCCATACGGTGAACTCTCCTGGCCTACGACATGCAACCCTGCAGGAGCAGATATTGTATTTTAACTGTTTTTCCGTGATCTTTCCTTTTCTCTTCCTACAGCAATGTTTTCACAGGTTCTGTGCTCCAAAGATCAGAGCCATCTGTGACTGCTCAGTCTTCTTGCCTCACATCACCACACCCCACCACTTCCTCCTCTATTCCCTGAAACACCTTCCTGGTTCATTCACGATCTTGGTCCATACATTTTGAGTTCTTTTTGCTAATCCATCAACATTCCCCATGTCTCAACTCTGCTGTCAGACATGGGCTGGACAGCCATTACCCACAGAGACCATCTTATCCCTTTTGCCCTGACACTTACAGGTCTTCCTAAGTGGATTCCAGTGAACTATCAACTTCCATTGTGTCACCAGAGAATTCTTCCACCAGGGATGCTACAATTAGAATGTTACAATTGTTTCCCTTTACTGTTTGCAAGTATTTCCTACTTGTTCCATTATAAGCAAGCACTGTTCTTCTACACTTAAATATATTTTGCTAGCTTTCCAATCCCTGCTCAAACTCTACAAATTCTGCAGCAGGTTTCCTTTTCTGAAGCCCATTGCCTTTCTCTGCTCAGTGTGCAGTTCCCCAACTTGTTTCATCTAGTTGCTTTGTCTTCTAAATGTTTCCTTTTTGTAAAGCCCTGTATTTCCAAGCCTCTAAGCTTGACAGCAAAGGATCTATTCTATTCCCTAAAATAGCTCTAAAAATATTTATTATGAGGATAGTCACAAAGTATGCACTTCTTGCCTTCTGACTTTTGCAGGATTAATGCTTTACGTTTTAAATGAAAAAAAAATCTCAATAATTGCCACTGACATTACACATGACTTTCATGAACTATTTAAATCTATTTTTCTACTACTATTCTTTTTACAATGCCTACAGGTTACATATTGCTATTGCTTGTGGCTAATTGTGTATTCCTAAAAATATTTATCTTTAGCTGGCATTCTAAATCCATCAGAAAACGTCAAACTTGAATTTAGTGGTACCTGAAAAATAATATTTATATAAGATATCTCACAAATCTTTCCCCTCTTCTTTGCAAAGATTTAACAGCAGTTTTTTTATGGATGTCTTACTGCTGAAATTTAAGTAGATTAGTATGTATTAAACATGTGAAGCATGCCCTAAAAACTCAGTGACACTGACAAAAGTGGATTGTGTCAAGAAAATAAATTTAAATTCTTACACTACACACCACATTTAAGAAATTCAGATGGAGGGATTGGTGTAGCAGGTAAAGCCACCGCCTGCTCCAGGGGTAAGCATTTCTAGGCACAAACAACCATAAGTAATTTATATCACTTATTTGACTGTATACTACAAAAACTGTTTATATAAAAAAATTCTTTAAACAGAATCAAACAGAAAAATATTTGCAAATGATTAAGTTCTAAAAACTTACAAAAAGACAATGGGTTAATGAGACCACACTATATTCACACCTATGTATAACTCTATGCATATATTTGTTTATTTCTTGTTCCTTTTCCAAACAGGCTATGGACTAATAGAAATAAATCTAACCCCTAGTGTTACTATCAGTTGCAATAGGCTTTTTTAAAAAAATTATTTAATAAGGATACAGAAACTTAGTGAAATGAGTTTGGAATTTCTAGCTGGAGTAAATGGAGATTTTATTGGACCTAGAATTTCCAGTCAAACCTGTGCAAGTGCTGAAGGCAGGCAGTGTCCTGCTGAACTTGGGGCCACACTTTCGTGCGGGGGCAGAAGGCACACATCTGAGGAACTCTGTATACACACTGGGTCCTCCTGCCACAAAATCTGTCTCATCAAGGCTGCGTGTACACAGGGGAATTAAGGCGAGGTCAATGCCCGCTGTCCCTGGATTGCATCTTCACCTTCAGTTTTCCTGATCATTTCTTCACATACTCCAAAGAAGAACGCACAGATGAGTCAGCAATTCAGAGACGAAATACAAATGGCACCCACATACATGAAAACACATTCCATCCACTGATCAAATGAACATAAATTACAGCAGTAAGACACTACATTTTATCAATCAAATTGCCTAAAACTTGAAAGCCTCGCAACACCATTGTAAATGCCTCCTGGGAAAAGGCACTTTTTTACACTGTTGGTGACAGTATAAACTGATATAAGTTTATTTTTGCAAGGCATTGTGAAAGGTAGATCAATAACCTTAAATTCTACATACCTTTGGCTCTTAAATTCCAGCTCTAAGAACTTATGCTAAGGTAATATGGCAAAAATTTAGCTACTAGGATAGCTACTGCAACACAGTTGGTCATTTTCAGTGTATTTATTATTGTAAATTGATAAATTAAAATCATCAACAATTATCATATGCAAGTATAACACAATATTTTTAAACATCTATACATGGTTGAATGACTACATTAAGCTAATCAATATTTATTACCTTAAATTCATTTTTATGGCCAGAAACTTAAAATCTACTTTCTCAGCAATTTTCAAGAGTATACTACATTGCTTTTAACTACAGTCACCATATTGTATTCTTAAACTTATCTAACCTAAATTTTTTATTCACTGACCCCATCAAAATAATTTATAACAAAAATTATTTTTTATTTATTTTTTTTTACAGGCAGAGTGGACAGTGAGAGAGAGAGAGAGAAAGGCAGAGAGAAAGGTCTTCCTTTGCCATTGGTTCACCCTCCAATGGCCGCCGCGGCCAGCGCGCTGTGGCCGGCGGACCACGCTGATCTGAAGGGAGGAGCCAGGTGCTTCTCCTGGTCTCCCGCGGGGTGCAGGGCCCAAGCACTTGGGCCATCCTCCACTGTACTCCCTGGCCACAGCAGAGAGCTGGCCTGAAGAGAGGCAACCGGGACAGAATCCGGCGCCCCGACCAGGACTAGAACCCGGTGTGCCGGCGCTGCTAACAAAAATTCAAATAGCTTACATGTCCCAAAGTAGTAGATACACCAAATTACAATAAACCACACACAATGGAAAAAACAGTATGTTGTGGAAAAATATCAAATAAAATCCAAAATTTCATTTAAAAAATACATACTCCCATAAAGAGAAAAAACATAAATGCCAATATGGAAACAAGTTAATATTATGCATCTACTTTTCCGTGTTCAATGAGCATGTAATGCTGAGTAATTAAAATATATAAACTAAGGGTATGAATGTAAACACTCATGTTCTAGTCTTAAGTTGGCTTGATTTGAAGGTCTGCTTTTATCATGTCTTTCATATGCTATCACTTTACCTGAGTATAAGACAATAATTACAAATAACACTTAAATTCTTAAAAAAAACTATAGCAATTATGTGAAACTACACTCTTCAAATAGGCTCATTTAAACCATTTGGTTCACCTAAAAGCTCACTCTATACCCTGCCATCTATACAATGGTACTCTAGTCACAGGAAATGAGACACAGTCCATTATAAGGAAATGTTTCATACTTGTTTTCAGCAGCAACTGACATTTCATTCAAGCACTTTCAAATCCCCTAGGATTCTCCATCTGCTGTATGTCAAAATTTTAAGATCCCTCTTTGTGAACTTTAACACTCCTGTACAAACCAGTTGGAAGCCTTCTTCATACCGACTACTTTGATATTAACCAGTTTAGTCTGAATAAGTGTTTCACAATGTCACAATTTCCCAAATTTTTAACATGCGAATAGTAATTACCACTCTGGATTTTTATAACCTATTTCTATGTCTATTGAACATTACAGCAAGGTTTCTTTGGCCTACTTTTGAATATTTTTTGAAAAAAAAATCTTTTATAGTACTTGACAGTTCATGAAAAAATAAAAAGTGATGATATAATGTTAAGTCTATAAACATGCATTTTGTTATTAAGCAAAAAAATCATTCCATATAACATAGTTACTAAGGTGAAAAAGCATTTTCTAGCTATTAATTTAACCCCTAGTGCATAGATTATGGACATCTATGAGAGAACTTCAAGAAGTTTATGAAAAATGAAATTAAAAGATGTTTACTTTAATAAAAAATTGAAAGTCAATGCATTCAAGGGGTCTTCATGAAAATAAGTATTATGTAAAAACTATGCGTGGATCCCTGTTTGCACCAAAATATACTTTATTCAATTTCTTCATGAACTTGAAGTGTCCTTGTGTGTGCAACACACACACACACACACATATGTATAAACATATCACAGACACACACCAAGAATCAAGGAAAGGAAATAAAATGTTCTCTGTCCCTGGAACACTGCGAGCAATGCTGCTCTTCCGTCCATTGCTTCACTCCCCAAATGCCCTCAATAGTTGGGACTGGACCAAACCAAAGCCAGCAGCCAGAAACTCCATCCAGGTCTCCCATGTAGGTGACACAGACCCAACTACTGGAGTCATCATCTGCTGCCTTCCAGGGTGTGTGATGGCAAGCAGCTGTATGGGAGGTGGAGCTGGGACTTGAAACTAGCACCCTGATGTGGGATGCAGGAATCCTAAGAGGCAGCTTAACCTCTGAGCCTCAATGCCTGCCATGTCCATTAAACTGTAGATACACGACTGTAGTTTTACAGTTTTATAAAACTATTTAAAATAAACTAGCACGTTTGGATAAGAATCTACTTTCTCTTGGCTGGTGCTGCAGCTCACTAGGCTAATCCTCCGCCTGCGGCACCGGCACCTGGGATTCTAGTCCCTGTTGGGGCGCCGAATTCTGTCCCGGTTGCTCCTCTTCCAGTCCAGCTCTCTGCTGTGGCCCAGGAGGGCAGTAGAGGACGGCCCAAGTGCTTGGGCCCTGCACCTGCATGGGAGAACAGTAGGAAGCACCTGGCTCCCGGCTTCGGATCAGTGCAGTGCTGGCCGTCGTGGCCATTTGGTGGGTGAACCAATGGAGGGAAGACCTTTCTCTCTCTCTCTCTAACTCTGCCTGTCAAAAAAATTAATAAAATAAAATAAAAAAGTAAAAAAGAATCTACTTCCTCCCCAAACCTTCTGCTGACATGGGTTCTTGATTTCACCAAACATTTCACCAGTTTTCACTACATCTGCCTGTCTAGTCTAAAGGATATCTTTGGCATGTCACTGGAGACTTCTAACTGCGCTGATCACACCTTGAGCTGTCTTCTGTGAACTAGTCTTTTCCACCATTGTTGCCTCCGTGCGAGATTCTCTTTGTTGCTTTCATTGGTGCATCTTCACACCCTTCTGCTCAACAGTCTCAGGTTTCTATTTTTAGCTCTCTTCTTCTCTCATTTCTATTTGCTTTTGGGGAGAGGTTTAATTGTGTCCCACAGCTTTAACTGTAGTCACATAGATTAAAAAGTGAATATTCCTAAATAAAACCTAACTGAATTTTTCCCTATATGTGTGTGTATATATAAAAATTGCCCAACTGTTGAATTTCAAAGCCTCACAGACACTTCAAAATCCCTGTCTCAACCACTGACTTTACCACAAACAATACACTTTACCCTCCATCTTGGATTACAGTATCACTCGCCCACGTTGGAGAAGTTTTTTTCAATATCTTGCTTCCTTCCTGACCTCATGCAACCTATTAGTCACCCTCTGTTTGAATGGGTTTTCCTTTCCCACCTTGATAATTACAATACTACCTAACTGGCCATTTTGCTTCTTATTTGTTCCTTCAACAAAACCTCATTTATTTCCAGCTTCACATACTGGGTGAGGCTGAGTGAGCTCAGACACAACGGTGAGCAAGACCATGTCCTCACTGAGCTTAAACAGTCAACATTTTCCATTGCTTTCTGAATTGTACATACGACCGCGCTGTTGTTCTAACATGAACCTTCTCTAATTCTTCCCTACTATCTCCAGGAAACCATGAATTCCACGAAGATCCACGGATGCGTTCTGGGGCTACTCGGGCAACCTCAAACATCATGGGTTTGGGGCGCCAAACGACTTGTGGTTTCTGGAACAGTTCCTGGTATCCTACACACCATCCTTTGCTGCTTTGTCTCTGTCTTCTATTTTTATGCATGCTTTAAGCTTCTGTTCCAGTGCCACATTCTTTTTCCTTCATGAAACGTTCTTTCCTCTCCGTCCCCCACTCTACTGGCAATAATCTGCCTTGTGCTGACGCTGACTTTGCATATTCTGTTGTAATAACATTTACCATATTAAGTTCTAACTTCATGCGCACTTACCGGTTTGCCTAACCAGCCTATAAGCTTATAGAGGTCAGAAATTACATCTCAAACCATTTTCTATTTTTCCGGCACCAGCTACAATGTTTGGCATTTATTATTCATCAAATGAGGATGTAGCTGATATACTAAATAAGGAATCAATTTAATAAGTCACATGTAAACCTTATTCAGTTTTTACTTTCTGTGTGTTTTAAAATAATATTTAAAGTCAAGGCAATAATCATCAGATGTTCTTAATTGCCTTTTTCTCAATTTTATATGTGTTTGCATTCATTTTAATATTCATTCAAATATATTTTACATTCACTCTAAGTACAGTCTATTCTTGATGGAAAGCTATCTCAATTCAACCAATTCACATAAGAAAACCTCAATATAGTGAAACTATCACTCAAACTACTCAGTACATAATGCATCAGGTTTTCACGCAGAAAATTATATATGTATGCAATGTTAATAAACAGAATTGCTATGGAAAGAATATTCTTTAAATAGCACACACAAAAAATCAGTGAGTTGTTCTTCAAACACTTGACTACCCTCAGAATGGCAAATAAACTAAGGTAGTATGACTAACACTTATTTTTTCTATTTCAGTGATAATTACATCAATAAGCCTGATTCAGCATTCACTGCTGTTCAATTCATTAATTAAAACAATTTTACTGCTACCGCTGTGATTTTTCAAGGCTATCAAAAACACATTCAAAAATCAAAATAGCACACATCATCAGTTTTGATATGTGCATAGTATGCTTCACTTTGATTTCACTTTACAACTAAAAGAACATTAGAATTTAAATGGAGATACCACAGATGCTATACACTTTGAACAAAAATACTTAAAATGCAAGTTGAGTTTAGTAGAAAAGGCAGTATCTATGTGAAGAATAGTCAAGTGCCAAGTTTTCTGAGAATCCTCTTAGAATGGAAGAAATAAAAACATGTACACATACTGAGGAATAACAATAATGGCAGTAAAATCTTTACGTCTTAATTCTAGTTTCATAAAACTATGTATTATTTTAAATTTTATTTAAATTAGAACTTAACTCTGCTCAAGGGTGATTTATACATATCTGTGAAGTGAATGTATTTCAACCTTAAATGAAACATGGATGCTTTTGCGCAAGGAATCAGAAGTCACAACTGAAACTGTAAATGTACATATATCAAGGCAATATAATTATTTTCATATATTAGAAACTACTTGACTATATTTTGCAAAGCAACCCTTTAATTCAGAGTTTGATTTAGTAAGCACATGAAAATATTACTTTTGCTATTTTTGACATGCCACAGCAACTAAAACATAAAATGTAATTTATTACAGCAGACCATGCCAGAATTGACCGTTACATGCCAGAAGAGGGCCCATAATGGAATTTATATGCAAGTTATAATTTAGTGTGTGTAATAGAATCTCATAAAATCAGAATAACATTGAAATGGCATTTATTTCTTAAAGCAGTGGAATTCCATCATTTCCAAAGTAGGCTGAAAGAAAGGCTCATGGAGAAGGCTGAAGGGATGAAATTAGGCTACTGAGGCAAAGAAGTATGCCTTTCCTCAAATTATCTTCAGCAAATCCAAAGACTATTCCCTTTGTGGAAAGAGCCAGCAGAGAAATGCCATCCGTGTCACTGCTGGAAGCATCACAAGTGTGTCACCTAACAGGGTCTCCAGTGCCATTAGCGGTTTCTCCCAACTCTTCTACAGTTTAATTGGTAATGCAGTAGCTGCAAGTCCTTCCATTTCCTCTCTCTACCTATACACAGTCACTCAGAGAGAGAAGACCTTGTACTGTCCACACTCCCAGAGAACAATACTTCACCTGACATGGAAATTCAGACTGCAAAACAGCCAAAGTTCTCTGTTGAGAGGTTCATGTAAACAGTGTAGTTTACCAAACTGGCTTATGGAGTATCTTTTTCCTTTTAAAGTACAGTAACTCAACTTTTAGACATCTCTCCATCCAGAAACTGGATTATTAAAATGCTATTTCAAAGGACAAGAAAAATTGGCTCCAAGAAATGTACTTCAGTTGAGCAAAGCAGTATCTACTATATTAGAATGAGTGCACTTTCTTCTCCCCTTTTTGTTAACTAAATTAGCCCTGAATACCTAAGTATCTTTCACAATTAGTGTGGCAGGAGTGGAATCCTACAACAGGTGCAAGGCTAAGACCCCAGGTGAGAAATAAAGTCTTCCAGGAATGATTTATTTTATTGTGTGAACTGATGAGCATCAGTTAAATTGTCTTTTAATTGACTGGCTGTCTAAGGAACATGCCTTTGAGGGAAATGCTACCTGGGAAATTTCCCTTGGCCAGGAGGGGAAGGAGCAGGCTAAAGTCTTTGAAGTTTATAGCCATCAGACTAATTGTCGGCACCTTCCAGTCTACATCCATTTAATTACAGTAAATTAAAAAGGATGTGGGGTTTTCGAGGCAAATAAGTGAGTCCATAATGGTGACAGAAATTCCAGACTATGCAAATTACTAGCGCCTTTTCTGGAGGAAACCTTTAGTTCTCTCTCATCTTGCCCAGTGACAAGCCCTTGACAACTGCAGAGGGAGGGAGGGTAAACAAGGGGGGGGGGGGACAGGCAGGGGAGAAGGGGCATTTATTGTGGTCCAAACCCATGCAGGCACTTGATACTGTCATCTCCATAACTGCCTAAGCTGGAGAGACTTCCCACCTTGTACAAACAGTCATAATCAGAGCACACACTTACATGTATCTCACTAGATAGGAGGCACTACTGTAAGGACACTTGAACTGATTTATTCCTCTTAATAGCTCTTCTTACTAGTATCTCCAGAGCTCAAGAAGACCAAGTGACATAGCCAGCAGGTGGTTACGTCCATACAAAAGCAAGTAGGTTGGCTCTACCTGTTCCCAACCACTGCCCTCAGTGAACTCTCCAGCAATGTCCGATTTTCTTTCCCCCAAGTGGCATCAAAAGGTCAAGGAGAACAGGAGAAGGAGCAAGCTGAGGGAGTCCCACAGGAGACCACTACAGACAAAGTATCAGAAGAGATGGAAGAGTCTGCGAGTTATGTTCTGGGTGAGTCAGGTCGGGCGAGTGAGTAAAACAATGTGCACCCTGTCAGGTGCTTTCTGAATCAAGGCCACACTGCTGGATGGTGAGGACGACTTCACGCTTGGCAGAAACAAACGCACATGGTGACATTCTTAAAGACTGATACTTCGAAAAAAGGAAAAAGTCCACTGTGACATTTAAATAGGTATTTGAAAAGATCACATGACATGCAAAGCTGGATAGTCAGAATTCACGTGGGGGACTTTTAACAATGAATCAGACAGGAAAGATATCTGAAATAATCCAAAGCATACTGATAACTTTGCCTTTGATTAGGGTGTCCCACCACGTTGACAGTGTAACCTTTCAACAGCTTCCCAGAACTGCTGTTGATAGGTGGACACAAATGACTGTCCCACTTTGCATTGCCCGGGAGCTGACTCCCAACAGCACAGTGACCGCCGTGTCAGCATGTGTCAAGACAGGACTGCTCCCACATTCTTAAGCAGGAATGAGATTAACATCTGGAATTCCATAAGAAACTCAATTTACTACAATTGTTTCTCCTCGAGATTCTTTCTAACTTCACACTGCCATGGTTGGTGACGAGTTAGTTTTGCCAAAGAAACACTCTTACCACTTGTTGTGACTCTGCTAACACGGGAGACGCTTGACAGGGTCCAAATGTTCTTTCACTCTCATGGGATTGCTCAGGCCATCAAAATTTCATTAGCCTCACAGCCATTCTAGCACCTTCTTAACTTGAACTGTTGGCCTCTTTATCAATAAATAAACGAAATCTAACCTCTTTTAGTGACCAAACTCTTCTTTAAAGCTATAACTAGAACATCATGCATTCTACTTGCATAACTTTACAAATATTGGATAACATCTTTTCCCCAGGGAAAACAGCCTCATTCACAGTTATTTCAAAAAACATCAACAAAAACTCACATGTTAAACCAGATGAAAATAAACCAGTGTCTGCTGCCTAAAATTAGTTTCATTTTGGTGAATTATTTTGTTCATGTCTTTCATGTTTCAATTTTTGGTGATGACAGATAGACCTTCCATAGACACATCTCAAGCCATCTCACATCTCAAAATGAACACAATCAGACAACAAAAATAATTGAAGTCAACAGAAAATGCAATTGGAAAATCAACAGTTTTTCAAAGCTAGAGCAACTGAGAATACCCAAAGA